>NW_007726351.1:152516-167621 GCF_000696425.1 Galeopterus variegatus | reverse complement strand
AGAAAGAAAGAAAGAAAGAAAGAAAGAAAGAAAGAAAGAAAGAAAGAAAGAAAGAAAGAAAGAAAGAAAGAAAGAAATATAACAATCACAATAATTTGTTGAACTTTCAAAAGGAGAGAACAGAACTGAGGCCATCAGAAGTCAGAAAGAGGGATGGGGAGGTTAGCGAGAAATTGATAAAGGGCCACAAAAAATTATTATATTGTGTAATGCTGAATATACTAATTATCCTATTTAAGTATTTTCTATGCATTCTCTCTTCTGCCCCATAAAAAGTTCACTCTCTGGCCTTTATAAATTTAATATAGAGCTTACATTATGGAAAATATATCCAGAAATAAAAGTCACAACATTTATAACTTTTTAATATTTACTTTATATTATTTTAAATTTTCACTAAAATAAATACAATTTATCAATTGAACCTGTCAGCTATAACAGCTTAAATGAGTGAAATTGCATACGAACACACCTTTACATACATACACTCAGCTGCCAAATCCAACTGATTTAGTAATAATATTTAATAGTAAAAGGGAGGAACAAAAGAATAACACTTAATTTCTAGATAATAAACTTAAATTCAATTCTGTGTCTGTGACATCACCATCCCTGGCTGAATGATCTTCTACAATAAAAGTCTTTCGTTTATCTTTAATTTTCTCAAAACACCAGGAATAGTAAGGGATTTTTTTGTGTGTGTGTGTGTGTGTGTGTCTTTTTGTCTTTTTCTGTGTCCGGCAACGGATCGCAACCCTCAGTGTTGCCCCCGTACCAGACCGGGGACCGGCAACGGGATCGCAACCCTCGGTGTTGCTCCCGTGCCTCGCTCAGCCAG
Organism: Galeopterus variegatus; assembly: GCF_000696425.1. NCBI lineage: Eukaryota > Metazoa > Chordata > Mammalia > Dermoptera > Cynocephalidae > Galeopterus > Galeopterus variegatus. Next base: position 166,783 of record NW_007726351.1, on the reverse strand, counting down.
TGAGCGGGAACCGGTCCGTATGTGGGATCCGAACCCTCGGGCGGGAGCGCCACCGCGCTTCCCAAGCGGCGCATAAGGGATTTTTTTAAGTGTAAACCCACAGTACCAAAAAGAACAGGAGAGTACTTCTATTTCAGGCAACTTCGGGGAATGGATAACATGAGAAAAACTCTGGACAAAATTTTTTTTAATTGTTTTAAGTTCACGGCTGGGTATTTGAGGAGCACCTCAAAGGTAAAAAATGAAGCAAAAACTTGAATCCAGTGAGGTAGCTAAGCCCAAGAGCTAACAGTTACCACTGGAGCTTCTGCTGGTCACTGGTGGGCTGAGTCTTTTAGTTTACTAGTCTTTAAACAAAGGAACTGGGGGGGAAAGCCTAGGACCTAGAGTGAGAGGTCAGATGAGACCCACCAGCAACTCCCTTAGTGTTAAGAACTGAGAAACAGCCCCCACAGAAAAAGATAGCAAGGAAATGTGTCCTTAGCTCTGGGAGAAGGGGAAAAAATTTTCCCCTGTGGATTTCTATTCACAAGCTGGCCTTGCACACAAAGGCAAAATTTGTACTACCCTTGGGTGTGAAAAAGCCCAAGGTAAGAATTTAAAACCTCTCCAAGTGACTGGCAGAAATAAATGCAAATCCTAGAGGAACAAAACTTAAATCCAGGCCTGCAAGAATTTACACAGATAAGTAAATATGAACTTAAGATCAAAACCCCTTATACACAAGAGAAAACAATTCAATATGACTGACACTCAGCAGAACACAACTATATCAGACCCAAATAAACTACTCAAATGTACTTGACTGTAAATACAGAAATAAAAAATATGTGTAATTATATTGAATATATTTAAATATTAAAAAGATAGGGCTTAGGGCCGGCCCAGTGGCGCACTGGATAGTGCACCGCTTGGGAAGCGCGGCGGCGCTCCCGCCCGAGGGTTCGGATCCCACGTACGGACCGGTTCCCGCTCACTGGCTGAGCGAGGCGCGGGAGCAGCACCGAGGGTTGCAATCCCGTTGCCGGTCCCCGGTCCGGTACGGGGGCAACACTGAGGGTTGCGATCCGTTGCCGGACACGGAAAAAGATAAAAGACAAAAAAAAAAAAAAAAAGCTAGGGCTTAAAGTATGAATAGGCAGATTTCATAAGTAGAATATGAAGAAATCTAAAACATCATTCAATTTAGAAACTCAATAAAAATATTAAACAGAAGATTAGACATGGTTGAAGAAAGAATTAATAAATTTGAAGATAGCTCTGAAGAAATTATTCAGAATGAAGGAAAAGGTAATAATAAAGAGATGAAAAATAGAAAAGGGAATTTAATACATATTGAAGATGGAGAATGTCTATCATAGCACTAATAAGAGTATCAGAAGGAGATAATAGACAATATAGGGATGAGAGAATATTCAAAGACATAACAATTCAAAATTTTCCAAAATGGTGAAAAGCAAAAATCTTTACATTCAAGAATCTCAATGAATCCTAAAAAGCTTGAAGATTTACACCTAGACACTGCTGAAAAACAAAGGGCAAATCCTAGCAGCAGCCAGAGGAAAAAAGACAGTTTGTCCATAAAGAAATTAGTTTAATAATTGGCTTCTGTGATACAAGAACCAATGGTGAACAAAATAAATGGAAAATATGTAGAAAAATCTAAACTAATATTTATTGCACAAGGCAACAATAGAAATAGTAATACCGAAATTGTGAAGTTAAAATATAGAGAAGTAAAATAAAAAAGAGTAGCATATTATTGAGGAAACGGACAAAAATAGTGATCAACTTTAGAATTTATTAAGTAAAACGTGCATGTTAGAACTTTTCAGAGAACCACAAAAAATTAAAACAGCATCATTTTCAATGGGGGAGAAAAATGGAATTAAAAGATTTTTTTTGCTTAAAAAATTGAAAAAGGGCCGGCCAATTAGCTCAGTTGGCTAGAGTGTGGTACTGATAACACCAAGGCCGAGGGTTCAGACCCCTGTATCAGCCAGTGCCCCCTAAAAAATTGAAAAAGAATTTCTTCATCAATCCAATAAAAGGGAGGGAAATACATATATAAAAAAGCAGGATACTGGGCTGGCCCGTGGCTCACTTGGGAGAGTGTGGTGCTGACAACACCAAGTCAAGGGTTAAGATCCCCTTACCGGTCACCTTTTTTTTTTAAATAAAAAAAAAAAAAGCAGGACACTTACAAAGCATGACATAAAATGGCAGAAATAACTCCAAATATATCAGTAACCACAATAAATGTCAAAAGACTCAAATCTTCATAAAAAAAAACTTGTCAATCTAAGGCCCAAGTCCAGCCACCTGTTTTATAAATAGAGTGTTATTAGAAGATAGCTACACTCATTCATTTACAAAGTATTGTCATGGCTATTTTTGTGCTACATCAGCAAAGTTGGACTCTTCAACAACATCTCGTTCTGGGTTTTCTTAATTATCATAAATCTTTCTGCCTATTTGTACAAGAAAGATCTGGACAAGCTTTTAATTTTCTGATTCAAATTCATGGGAATCACTAGAGGTCAATGGCTTAGTACAGTCTCTTTACTAGTAGCAAAATTTTCTGACCTTGTAAAGGCAATAGCTGCAGCAGCTAAACTAGTTCTGTGAACTTGGTGTTAGGGTCACCTTTAAATTTGATGGGGTCTCATGCTGTTTAATCTTTCTGCTTGCTGGAAATACACATTTCTCACAAATGGGCTTACCTTCTATGAAATCCTATTACTTACTCTTTCACACATTTCCATTCATTGTTGTATTTCTTCATCCTCTTCCATTACCTGGAGAAAGAGAAACTCATGACTGTTTAACCTATGTTTATGAATTGATTTATTAGAAAATCCAAACTTGATGATGTTTGTTGATGGGTCAAATCTTAAGAATGAAATGGAAAATATCAGGAGGGATACACTGTAACACATCTCACTTCACCTCCAGAATATAACATGAAGCAAAATTGCCTAGATAGCAGAACCCATTGCACTCACCAGAGCTTGTTGGTTACTTAGAAATAGGAGAATCAATATACGCATTTATAGTAGATATGCTTTTGGGTTAGTCCATGATTTTAGAATGCTTTGGCTACAGTAAGTGTTCTTGACTGTAGCAGGAAATCCAATTAAGATTAGTTAGCATATTAAAGAACTTTTAAGTGCTCTAATTTCCTAAAGTGATGATTAATAATAAAGGTCGGAACTCATCCCCACAATCACTAAACAAAACACTATGGCTGAGGAGGGCTGGCTGGTTAGCTCAGCTGGTTAGAGCATGGGGCTGATAACCCCAAGGTTGAGGGTTTGGATCCCCATACAGGTCAACATCCAAAAAAAAAAAAAAAAAAGCCCAGGCTGATCATTACACAAGACAGTCATTTTCTGAAACCTCAAGATATCAAACCTTGGAGAGGCTCAAAGAGGCTATTATAGAATGCCAGCAATTGGGTCCAGAGTCAGAAAAGAGGTACTGCTAGAAATTTGGATGCAAACTACGTGAGGATAATCTCTGGCTCTCAGCATGAAATGTTCTAAAAGTTTCCCATGAAATTACCAACCCCAGTAAGGAAAAATTGGCCACCGTGCTGAATGAACATTAGTTGGGAAACTTTACTAAAAATTTCTGTTGTTGTTATTGGTGCATGTTTCATGTCACTGGCATATACCTGCTGTATTAGTCTTTTTGTGTTGCTTGTAACGAAATACCTGAGACTGGGTAATTTATAAAGAAAAGAGGTTTATTTGATTCATGATTCTGGGACAGCTGCATCTGGCATGGGCCTCAGGCTGCTCCTACTCATGGCAGAAAGCGACAGGTCAGCCAGCAGGTACAAACAGATCACATGGTGAGAGGAAGCAAGAGAGAAAGGGAGAGGAGGTGCCAGGCTCCTTTAAACAACCAGCTCTCAGACAGAATTAACAGAGAACTCATTCATTACCACCCACCCCCAGGGAGCGTATTAACCTATTCATGAGGAATCCACTCCCATGACATAAACAGCTCCCAGCACAACTACACTGGGGATCAGATTTTGACATGAGTTTTGTGGGAGACAACATATTGAAATTCTATCATTCCACCCCTGGCCCCCCAAAACTCATGTCACTCTCACATACAAAATACAGTCATGATGTCCCAAAGTCTCAAAAGCCTTCGCTTGTTCCAGCACCAACTTAGAAGTCCAAAGTCCAAAGTCTCATCTGACACCAAAGGCAAAACTTCCAGCTGCAAACCTGTAAAAAATCAAAGATAAATTTATGTGCTTCCCAGATACAATGGTGGAATACACATTGGGTGCAGATTCCCATTCCAAAAGGGAGGAATAGGCCAGAAGAAAGGAGAAACAGGCCCCAAACAAGTCCAAAACCCAGCAGGGAAGACATTAAATCTTAAAGATCCAAAGTAATCTCCTTTGACTCCAAGTCCTGCATCCTGGGCACAGTTGGGCATTTGGGGCCCCAAAGCATCAGGCAGCGCCATCCCCATGGCTTAGCTGGGTGCAACCCACTGGACTGCACTGGTGCCCATGGCTTTTCCAGGCGGGTGATGCACATTGCCAATGGCTCTACAGTTCTGGGGTTCTGGTGGTAGCCCTGCTCCCATGGCTCTACTAGACATTTCCCTGGTGGGGGCTCTATGTGGGGGTTCTCTGTGGGGTCTCTGACCCGACATCCTTGCTCTGTGGCTCTGTCCTGGCAGCAGGTCTCTGCCTGGGCCCCCAGGCCTTTCCATACCTCCTCTGAAATCTGGGTGTAGGCTGCCATGCCTCCACCAATCTGGCATTCTCCTGGCCTGCAGACTTTATACCACTTGGAATCCCCAAAGGTTTCTGGCTTGTGCTCTCCAGAGCTGCAGCATGAACCACACTTGGGGCACTTGAGGCAAGGATGGGATGCTGGGAGCAGCATCCTGTGGGGCTCAGGGCAGCAGAGACCGGGTCTGTCCCCTGGAACAAGTCCATCCTCCTAGGCCTCTGGTTCTGTGATGGGAGGGGTGAGACTTCTGAAATGCCTTCAGGGCCTTTCTCTCTTTGTCTTGGTTATTGGCACCTGGCTGCCTCATAGCCATGCTAATGTCTTTAGTAATCAGTCCTTCCACTGTACCCTTGGACTCTTCTGAAAATGCTCTCTTGTTCTCTACCACATGGCCAAGCTGCAAATTTTCCAAATCTATACGCTCTGCTTCCCTTTTAATTATAAATTCTGGCTTTGTATCTTCATGCCTTTGTCACCATAACTGAGCATAGGCTGTTACAAGTAGCCATGCAGCTGTCTGAACGCTTTGCTGCTAAGAAATTTCTTATGCCAATTATTCTGGTTCACAATTCCTAAGTTCCGCCTTCTACAAAGTACTAGGATGTGGACATGATGCAACCAAGTTTTTTGGTATGGTGTAGCAAGGGTGATCTTTTGTCCAATTACCAGTAAGTTCCTCATTTCTCAGACCTCATCATCAGCATGGCCTTTACTATCCATGTTTCTATCAGCATTCTGGTTACAACCATTTAACCAATCTCTAAGAAGTTCCAAACTTCCCATCATCTTTTTGTCTTCTTCTGGGTCCTCCAAACTCCTCCAACCTTTGCCCATTATCCAGAAATGTTTTCAAAAGCTGTTTCCATATTATCTGGTATCTGTATAGCAACACCCCACTCCCCAGTACCAACTTTCTGTATTAGTTTGTTTTTGTGTTGCTTGTACCAGAATACCTGAGACTGGGTAATTTATAAAGAAAAGATGTTTATTTGGCTCATGATTCTGGGACAGCTGCATCTGTCGTGGGCTTCAGTCTGCATCTACTCATAGCAGAAAGCAGCAGGTCAGCCAGAAAGTGCAAAGAGGTCACATTGAAAGGGACCTTAGCCACAAAATGGCCATCTTTGGGTTAACTAGGACCAAGCAGAAAATTTCAGTTAACCATTAACTTGGGAACTAATAATCATCAATATCTTGAGGTTAGCAGAGGAAATGAGAAACTTAACATATGGCTGAAACTGCCCAGAGATGAAATCATGCCCCAAATGTATCATTCTCAAAAATTTATTTCTGTCTGTCTCCCATTACAGCCTGTAATGTTGATTTACTTTAGATGTTGTGCACCTACAATTAAGGCTTGAAACTAAGTTTTCTTGTTTTTCTTACCTCCCTAATCAACTGCAAACAGACGAAATCCAAAAGAACGTCGAAATACCCTATCTGATTATTAACTCACTTTCTTGCCTAAAGGAAAATTGCATCCATATTATTTAGAGGTACGAGTCAGGTATTCTTATGTTCCAGTGATGCTTGACTAAGGTTATTGTCTTTGAGCTCTCCCTAAGAGATAAGGACTCCAACCCCCAAATAACATCAAGGGCTTGAAGCTGACCAGTCCACCAACTGCAAACTCCATGACACCAAAGCACCCAGCCCATCATGGGACCCTGACATCTGACTCAGACCCTCTGCTAATCCCGTGATCCTTTTCCTGCAGGACAAAATCCTTACCTCACCTTTCTGCCTCTTCCCTTTTATAAACCCCAAAACAGTCATCAGACGGCAGGATGACTTTAGCCTGGTCATTCCCCAGATGCTGGTTAGCTGAATAAGCTTTTCAATCCTTGCACCAACTTTTGGACTTTCAAGTCATTTGTTTAGTGTGAGAGGGCAAGCCAAGCCTGGCTGCCAGTAACAACATGGTGAGAGGAAGCAAGAGAGAGAGGGGAGGTGCCAGCTTCCTTTAAACAACCAGCTCTTGTGGGAACTAATAGAGCAAGAACTAATTCACTACCTACCCCCTCAGGGAGGGCATTAGTCTATTCATGAGGGATCCACCTCCGTGACCCAAACAGCTCCCAACACTGCCCTGTGGGGGATCAGATTTTGACATGAGCTTTGGGGAGACAACATATTCAAATCTATCACCTGGTTAAACTGTAAAGGTTGAACATGGACAAAAGCCCCAAACTCTTAGACCATACAGGTGTGCACACACAGGTAGGTCCTCTTTGTGCACCTCCAAATGATTTCATATAAGCATACCCTGCAGTGAGTTTTTAATATGTCCTGGTCATTGTTTGTTTATTCTCAGGATAGACTGAAGCCTATCCTTGCCAGGGAGCTACAGCTCTATGGAAGGAAAAATATTACCTGATGTCATATCCCCAACCTGGGGAATTCAAACCCATCTCTCTAGTGACAGGGGCACCAATTTTTCTGAGACCGTTATTAAAGAGCTTTGCAACGCCCTGCCACTTACTCAGAAAGTTCGCAATACGTGTTGCTCCCAATATCCAGGAAAAGTAGAAAGAACAAATACAATTCTGAAACCCAATTTAGCAAAGCTCTCAAGATTCTCAAAGTTGTGTTATCTAAAATATTCCCAGTGGCTTTAATGACTCCTCTGGGGTCATTAAAGTAGGAGTAAGTAACAGGCCTGTCCAAGCATCTAGGAATATTACATCTGATTCTAGACTCCACACACTGTTAGTAAGCAGACAGGACCAAATATTACAAGAAGCTCATGCAATACATCCAGTCTTATCATCAACACGCATGAGCAGCCTCTCCTCAAAATCCTCCTAAACATGGGCCGGCCCGGTGGCGCACTGGAGAGTGCACCGCTTGGGAGTGCGGTGGTGCTCCCGCCAAGGGTTCAGATCCCATGTGGAGACCGGTTCCCGCTCACTGGCTGAGCGCAGTGCGGGTGCAACACCGAAGTTTGCAATCCCGTTGCCAGTCCCCGGTGCGGGCGCAACACTGAGGGTTGCGATCCCATTACCGGTCAGTAAAAAAGACAAAAAGGAAAAAAAAAATCCTCCTAAACAAACCTTGTACAACTTAGAACCAAAAGACTTGGTCTTCTGGAAGAGACAATTTACTCACAAAGTGGCTAAAACATACTATCAAACTGATTGTTGGGATTGTACACGTTGTCATTTGGGAGGAGTCACCCAGCTTCCATTGGTTTCATTTCTTTGTAACAAAATCAGGTGATTTCCTGGGTAACTGGACTTAATCATCTTATTAGGTGACTTTTTAGGTGGCATACAACACAACAAGGATAAATAGCCAGAAATCTAAAATCTCCTATTATATCATATCTATTTTTTTTAAAAAGGCTCCTGACTCCACCAAATCTATGCTTGGGACCTTTCATGGGCACTAGCTTTTGTACCTGAGCTTGCACAGATATAGAGCTTGGAAGAGGACTAGGGAACAGATGGTGCATATTTGGAGGCTGTCTCACTTCATCCAATTTTATAGGTAAAACACTTCAGTTTACCCTTGAGCAATGCAGGTTTGAACTGCATGCGTTCACTTATAGGCAGTTCACTTATATATATATATACACACACATGTGCAGTACTGTAAATGTATTTTCTCTTTCTTATGAGCTTCTTAATAACATTTTCCTTTCTCTAGCTTACTTTATTGTAAGAATACAGTATGTAATACATAGAACACACAAAATACATGTTAATCGACTGTTTGTTATCAGTAAGGCTTCCAGTCAACAGTAGGCCATTATTAGTAGCTAAGTTTTGGGGGAGTCAAAAGTTATATATAGATTTTTGACTTCACAGAGGAGAAAGGGGGTCAGCATTCCTAATGCCCACGTTGTTCAAGCCTCAACTGTACTTCTCTTTCACGTTAGAGCTACCTAGTTAATGGTCTTGATGCTATAAATTTCATTGCCTAGAGCCAGACCACTTTTTAAAAGTGGCCCCAAATCATAGCAAAAGTATTTGACAACCCCCATAGGGGTATTTTGGCCAGAAACAGATGACTGGGTGGCCACCAATGACTGGATTTGTAATACAATTGGATTTGTAACATAAAAGCGTATTGGCTACTATATGCAAACTGGATAGAGGTTTGTTACCTTGGTAAACTGATACCTGCCCTCAGGATAGTCCCTGATATTACCCTTATTTAACTCACCAATTTCCCCTTTTGGAAAAAGAAATTAGATAACTTAAAAGGAGAAAAACTGGGCCTTGATTTGAGAACTGGAACCCTGACCACTCAAAGGGAATTCTGGATTGCTTTCTTTTCTCTTCAAGCCTCTCCACTTCACTTTACAAGAGGCCTAGAGGCAGGGAGACATCCTGCTTGCTATGGTTCAGAGAAAAGCAGGAGAGCTAGACAATGTCACCAATGCTATAGAACTCCTCACCTGAGAGGTTCAGGAAATTGGACTGAATAAGAGCCCATTGAATATAATGTTGGTGTCTTGAGAGGAAGCATGTGCTGTTTTAGGGGAAAAAGTGTGCTTATATCCCTGCAGATCTCTCTGGCATCTATGATATTACTAAAGAGATCTGGTAAGCTAATAAGGGAATCATAAAATGAGGTAATTTGTCTAATAATCCCATATCTGCTAATTCAGACTCATCACATTGGACATAAAATCTGTTCTTCTGGCTTAACTTGGGCACTCCTGGCTCATGGCTTAGAAGAAAAGAGCAAACTCATCATAATTCTGCTCTTAGTATTTGTCCTTTGTAGGGGCTCAGATGCATGATCACAAGTTTTATTTATTTTATTTTATTTTATTTATTTTTTTTTTCCTTTTTGTCTTTTTTCGTGTCTGGCAACGGATCGCAACCCTCAGTGTCGTGCCCGTACTGGACCGGGACCGGCAACGGGATCGCAACCCTCAGCGCTGCACCCGCACCTCGCTCAGCCAGTGAGCGGGAACCAGTCTGTATGTGGGATCCGAACCCTCGGCGGGAGTGCCACCGTGCTCCCAAGCGGCGCACTGTAGCAGTGCGCCACCAGGCCGGCCCATGATCACAAGTTTTAAATGCTGCTGTACAACTGTTGTCTTATCACATTACTAAACAAATGATCATCCAACAAAAAGAACAGGAAAACCTAAGGCTTACAGATGTTGAAACAACCATCTGGGAAACTTGATACATGACCATGATACCATAAATAGCAGTGAAGATCCGGAGGTCATGCTGAAAAATGAATGACATTAAGGGGACGAAAAGGAAAAACTGTTTTCTCTATACTCACAACACATCTGACACCAAATATATGGGAGTTTTCCACACCAAGCAACTCCCTGATTCTCTGTGGACACCAAGTGGGTGTCCCATAATTTAACTCTCACACTAACTACCCAGAGTTAGTGCTGACCCCACAGGTTAAGGGCTCAGTCTGGCTGCCTCCCCCCATCCACCACTTTAGATGCCAATCCCAAGTCCGGGCCTCCCGTATTTCTGACTGACAGCTATAAATCAGGGGCTCCCAGGAACCCCTCCTCAGGTTTGATAATTTGCTAGAACCACTCATGGAACTCAGAAAAACAGTTTACTTACTGTTACTGGTTTATTACAAAGGATACAACTTAGGAACAACCAAATAGAAGAGATGCATTGGGCAAGGTATGTGGGAAGGGTGCAGAACTTTCATGCCCTCTCTGAGCACACCACCTCCCAGCACCTCCATGAGTTCACCAGCCCCAGAAGCTCTGTGTAAGTTCCATTACACAGGCATAATTGATTAAATCATTGGCCATTAGTGATTAAACTCAATGTTCAGCTCCTCTCCCCTCAGGGGAAGTTGAGAGGTAGAGCTGAAAGTTCCAAGCTTCTAATAACACTGTTGGTTCCTCTGGCAACCAGCCCCTATCCTGAAGTTAGATAGGGGCTTTCAGATACCATTCATCTAATTAATATATAAAAAGACACTCATCACTCACTCCAGGGATTCCAAGCATCTGGAGAGCCTTCGTACCAGGAAAACAGAATAAATCCAAAAATTATAACAAAAGATGCATCTATCAACCCTGTCACTCAGGAAATTACAAAGGTTTTAGGAACTCTGTGTCAGGAACTGTAGGCAGAGGCCAAGTATATATTTCATACTATGTCACAAGGGGGATACTGAAAACTGAAACCATCTGCACTCACACAGCTTACTGTCAATATTAACAACTTTATTATTCAGCTGTCTTCATTCACACAGCATTAATATTCTGGGAAACTTGCCCAGGAAGCTAAAGTTGCAAATAATTTTATCGATCATTTCAAGAACTTGCTCCAAGTCATTTATCTGAACACTAAACTAAATAAATTTCCCCTCATCAAAGTATATATTCCCTTCTCAGAACAATAGATAGCATTGAATTTGTTTACTTTTTAAGATTCACTTTAAAACCCTAGCTCCAAATGTAACCAGTCATAAACAAGCCCCCAAAACAAAAGACCCACTTTAAGCCAGACCCTAAAAGAACTCGAATATCCTGTCTTTGCTCTCCCTTTCTCTAAGACACTACCAAGATTCTGTCAATGTAGTGATTGCCCTTATCATGGTAAGCAATAAATTCAGCTTTGCTTAACCAACAGGATTATTCTTGCTGTATTTCTCAGGAACTTAGCATTTGATAATAGAATAAAAAGGCTTAAATTACAAGGTACCATACAAAAAGGTCCCATGCAAGATTAGGGTTAGCATGGCATAGGAGAAGTTACTATGCTAACATTCCCCCAAAGTGTACATTGAGAAGTACTGATCTCTTGAGATGTTTAGACGGTGCTACTTTAAAGAAGGGGTCTACATTACGCCAAGTGAAATAACCCAGGCACAGAAAGATGAATACTGCAAAAATAGAACTCATAGAAGCAGAGAGTAGAATTGTGGTTACAGGGGAGGGTATGGGGAGATGAAGGCCAAACAGTACAGAGGAGGAATATTTCTTTTCTGAGTTCCTTTGCACAGCATGGTAAGTATAGTTAATAATATTGTACATTTCAAAATAGCTAAGAGAATAAATTTCAAATGTTCTCATCACAAAAACCATTAAGTATTTGAGGTGATGGATATGGTAACAAACTTAATTATTCCACATTATATTCATAAATCATAACACCACTTTGTACCTCATAAATTTATACAACTATAAATTGTCAACTTGTAATAAAAAGGTGGGTTCTAGATTGAAATAAATTTGAGAAATATCAGGTTGAAAAAAGGTAAACTGGTCTTATTGGTACAGGATTATAGCCTGTGCTGTAAACATCCAACTGGAACATATTGTATACATACTTTCCCAAACTTATTTGACTGTGGGTATCTTCCTCATTAATATCTTGTGGAACTAGTGTTCTTACAGAAGATATTTTGAGAAACACTAACCTCTACTAAAGTCACCGATCCTAGGTTCAAGTCTTAATTCCAACACTTACTTATGTAACCTCAGTCAGATCTTTTGACCTCTGTTTTCTTATCTATAAAATATAATAATGGTAATAATAACAATAAATACCTGCCCTCACTATCCACTTGTTAAGGCTGTTTTTGAGTCAAATGATATAAAACATGTGAAAACTTGTTATAAACTCTAAAGCAACATACATATGGGAAAAGTGTTATTGCAATATTGCACATTAGAGATAAGGTAAACCCATTGGGATCATGGGACAGTGTTGTTAGTGAAATAAAATGGAAAATAAAATATTCTATTCAAAGCTGTTTTTTGCAAAGTGGATAACTTAGCACAATTGAGCTTTCTTTGGTGATTTAACTCAAGACCAGTGATAAACATGACTGAATGAAAAAATATATTTGACAAACATTTATTAAGCTGCCATAGTGCCAAGACACTAATATGAACCATATGAACTTGAGCACTTCTTGTTACTAAAAGTTTTATGATGTGTTTTTAAAAAAAAAAAAAAAAGCAAAAGAACTTCAATATACCCAACTGGTCTTTCTCTTCCTTAGTCAGCACTAAGCATCAGATTAAATCTGATCTCTATATGTACAGGAGAAAATACCACTAATGCAAGTAATATTCAAAGATAATCATTCACCTTAATGATTCTATCTTTTCAGAACACAGACACAAAGAATGAGACTACTACAGGAATGAGTGGCACAGTAATACAAACTGTCAACTGATAGATCTCTTTAGCCAATAGCCCTTTTTGATCAAAGACTTGGGTTCTATTTAACAATGTGAAAGGGTATTTAACCTTATAGTTGTATAACATAGCCTGGCTTCCAATAACTCCACTCAAAGAAAACTCTGTGAAGTAGCAAGAAATCAATTGGTTGTGAGATCTGAATCCTTACTTCCTATCTGCCTTTCATGAGCTGTCTAGTGAGGAAACTTTAGTTTACTCCTCTCCAACTACATTAGTGGTTTCCAGACTTCAAAATTGTATGGCCCAGCAAAATTCTCCTCCTTGGATATTCACAAGAGATTGTCAACTTTTACCTTTACTATGTAAAGTCATTTTTTAAAAGCTACTAGTATTTTTCATTTTTAAAATGTTAACAAGTAGAAGCATCTAACCTCATAATAAAGGACAGCCCTAAAGATTAAAGAAAAATGCACCGCATTGTTCTGTTTTTGTGACTATAATTTCTCTGTAAGCTCATATTCAAGGGTGAGAATACATCATTTTATGTAGTTTACATACATCCTCAGATTTAAAAATCAGCCTGAAAGCTGAAGCCATTTAACAACTTGAACTTACATGCAAACATCAAACATAACTAAAAAACTTTACATACAATATATTACTAAACGCTACCAAGTAATTTGGCTTCTCCAGCAATAAGAAATCAAAGTATGTATTCACAAGGAATTTAAAAATCATATCAAAAAAAAGTAGTTACATTCTTAACAGTATGCATTGACAAGGAATTTAAAAATCCTATAAAAAAAAAAGTAGTTACATTCTTGACAGTTTTGCAAAATGACACTTCAAAAATGGTTCAAGTTATAATGCAAGTTATAGTCTATAAAGCAATAGGGTTACTCATCTGGAATCCCCTTTCATAAACATTAGTCTGAGAAACATTCCAGATGACATAAACATGCCTTGTCCTTTCCTTCCTCTTCCCCAAAGGAAACAAAATGGCAAAATAATTCCTTCTTACCACCTTCAAACATATTGCTTCCATTCTCAGTGGAATACTCTAGTTACAATATAAAATGATACATAAAAATTTGCTCACTAACCACAAAATCGAAATACAAAAGGATTACAAAAGCAAAACAAGATTCTTTTTGGCACAGCCTGATTTCACACTGAACAGCTATACTTGAACCCAGTAATTTTTAGCTTCCAAGATTTCATCTTTTTTTTTTTTTTGCCATTTAATGTTTAATCTTTTATTTATTTTTTTATTTTTATTTATTTTTTTATTATTATTATTTTTTTATTATTATTTTTATTTTGTCAATATACAAGGTAGTTGATTATTGTGTCCCATCACCGAAACCTCCCTCCCTCCTCCCTCTCCCCACTCCCA
>NW_007726351.1:138555-147319 GCF_000696425.1 Galeopterus variegatus | reverse complement strand
GGAGTCTTCTTTTGTGTCGGCCCTAAAACCTCGAACCTGTTGTTGCTTGTTTGTCGATGTAAGTTCGTTCTTGAAAGATTTATTCGTTTTTTGTTACTCTTGGAAATGCAAATAGTACTCTGGTATCACAGCGCACACTTCTCAGGATCGCGCTGTCTCCTGGCATGGCCGCTCCAGACCCGTCGCCATCTTAGAATCTAATGTTTAATCTTTTAAAACTCTTTCTTTAATAACACAGATCATCTTAATGTGTTATAAATATTGCTTACACAGCATCATACTGTTGGAAGCTTTCCTCTCCTGGAGGTTCCTTTTGTCTGTCCCCCTTCCTGTACTTGGCCCCTAGTGCCAGCAGCTCAGGTAGATGCATGCACTCACTCCTCTTCACTCTGAACTGGAAAGTGCTCCGAAAGAAGAACAGATTCCAATTTCTGCCAGCACTCTGGAAGCCACAGGATATGTGTAACATGGGCATGGAGAAGTCCCAGGGATACCAGACCAGAAGAATTACTGACAAAACTATGTCTGTGATGATCACCTTCAACCCAGATGTGACCACAGGGTAATCTGATATACTGGTCTTTGTGCCCCATGGTTCTTACAATATCTCCTTCAAGAACAATCACTCTCTTAATGATCTTCTGTTCTGGGTTTTTAGGAGACACCAATAAAACAATGTCACCACGTCATACTTCAAAATTCCTGATTTTCCAGTGGCTCAAAAGTACATCAAATGACAGACTCCCCCAAGATTCAAAGGTCTTTCTCCGGCTGTTCCTCAGTGAGAAGGGGTAAGTGGTTATTTTGTGCCCTTGCCCAGTTTGGCCAAAACCCCACAGCCCAGTTTAGGCCAGAGGCAGGATTTCATCTCTAATGCTTACAGAACATTAGTGTAATAAAATGATGAACAGTAATAAAGAATAGCTCCCCAAAATGAAAACTATACTCATTTAACTTTTCGTTACCCAGTATGTTTGGAGTATGGCTGATTTGGCCTGTGAATTACTTTTTCGGTTTTTTTCAATGGTAACACTAGGATTTATTAGGATGTGCCTTAATACAGGCGCTGGAACTTGCCCATAGTGCTATTCTGTATAAAGCCTTGACATTCTGTCGATTCTTCTTGAGCAATGACACCAGGAAATTGCCAGGTGGATGTTGTACACCAGCTCATCGTCTGTCATCTTCACATGGTCAGTGGCAATGGCCACATAACACCTTCTTCATCTGGAATTTCATTGTGGATTTCACCTCATGGTGGCCACCATGTTAACCATATAAACTCTTTTCCTAACCTCAGAATGTCACAGTGAGAGAATTGAACCACGGCCAGAAGTGAGTACTGTCCGATAATGAAATATACATGGAAATGAATTGGGTTAAGCTAAAGTCAGACATCATCGTTCACAAAGTCCCGAGAAGCAACAGCTATGCTCATACTTCAGTTTCAAGTAACTGAAAAGTCTTACTCAAAATGTTTAAGTAATAAGGAAAATTATCTCAAATAAGATGTCCAGAGGTAGAGTGTGCTACACCAGGGCTTCAGCTTTACTTTTCTGAGATTCTTTTGGCTCTGCCCTCAGTTATTGGCTTCATCCTTAGGCTGTGGGATAACCACAAAATTCTACACATCATATCCAGATAAGGTCACACTCCAGAAGAAAGCAAACTGTCTCTTCTGAGCCTCATTTTAAGTAGAGACCTTACCAGAAGCCCCCAACATCTCACTGGCTCAAATTGGACATGTCCACTAACCATGTCAATCACTGGATTGGATTAGCATGTGTCTTAATAATCAAAACTCAACCCTAGGAGGCAGGGTTGCAGTCAGCTTCCCCTGAAACATGGACAAAGGGAGATCGATGGAGGACTTAAAATCTGCCTTCTGCTGTGAAGGATGTGACAATGTTAGTATGGTGACACAACAGGGTTGACTAGAACACATGGCAAGACACAGTCTTTTTTTCTTCCTGTTCCCCCACCTCAGTAGACTGAGGACATGTTAGTGCCTAATGACCTATTTCAATTTACAAATGTGAAAACCAATGCCCAGAAGTCTCAAACTAACCAGTCTCAGGCTTCAAGTAGTTGATAATCAGGTTTAGAAGACAAAGTATGCATGCAGTAATTATCTTGCTAAAGGATAGAAAAGACACCTCAGAAATCATTTTACACATAAATCAAAGACCAGAGACGTATGGTGATTTGAACAATGCCACTCAGCTAATTGGCATAATAAATACGAGAAGAAATATTACATTACAAAATATGACTTAACAGCCAGAGAATGGTTAAAACACACACTATAGTTTGTGGAAAAACTGCAGACCAGAAAGGACTTTAAGAAATTTGAGCTCACTCTTGAAACAACAGACAGAATATGAGTGCATGTGGAACAGGTGACTTGTTAAAAGTGGCTTCAGGAGTATTAATTGGGGTTGGGGAGGCAGGGAATATAGTTAAGGGCATTTAAAATTTCTATCCAAGAAGTATATACTTGATTCTGTGGAAGGAGGGAGACATGTATGGTTTAGAGAAAAGTTTCTTAAGAATAGTGGGAATGTCAAATCCTGGGAATATGTTGAATCTTCCAAATGACTTGAGCTGATATACTCCCATCTATTAGTAAGCTTATTTCTGACATGCTTTATTAAAAATACTGAAGCAAGAGCGCTGGCCAGTTAGCTCAGTTGGTTAGAGCACAGTGTTATAACACCAAGGTCAAGGGTTCGGACTCCCATCCTGGTCAGCTGCCAAACAAAATGAAACCACGTAAGCTAGGAAGGTTTTCTTAAAAATACTTAACACTGCTTAAGTTATTCTTCAAAGTATATTTTCACTTAATTTAAAACTATGACTCTTAATTGTATTTAAATTTAAAAGACATTTTAGATAAATCAAACCTCTATTTGGTCAATTTACTTCTTGTATTCTCATTTCTCATGTTTTCACTTTAAGAATACAACCAGTCTGAGCTGTGATACCATTATGAAAATTGTCTTAAGAGTAATCACATGCAGCCAAGTGGATAGAAAGGAGATAGTTGGTTTAATTAACAGCCAAAATATGGAGAGTATCATTTGCAATTAACAAATCAAAATAGGCAATTATTTTAAAAGTGAGAATATTTTAGACCTGCTCAAGTATAATTTGATCTTGCTACTTATATACTATCAAACTTCCAACAAATTGTTGCTCTAGTTTCAATGGTATCAAATAAATACAAAAGTTGCTAGATATACAATACCTACATACCTAAATCTGCAAGGATGTTCAATTTAAAATTTTACTTTTAGAGTTACACACTAAGTAAAACTACTCATTTAAATTCCAACCCAAATCAATTATCTTAATAAAAAACCCACATCAAAAATAATTTATTGTAAGAACTACACCTTAAGCCTCAGGAATAAATTAGAATGTCCCAGCAATACCTAAAATGAGTTAAAATATTCATTCAAAAATGTTAATCTCGTCATAATTAAGCCCAGGACTCTGCCTTTTATGCACAGGGTTGAATAGGACACAACTGACTTGAGAGAAAACTGCTTTCAAAAGCATCATTTACTGTAATACTTTCTGTATGCAGTAAACAACATCACAATACTGCAAATACAGAATAATTATGGTATTTCTGAATAGCATTTGTTTCTACATTCACTGGAGTGAAATTTTAAGAGCAAAATAGATTGCATTTTCAGTACTCATTATGAAAATAAGGACAAGATTTGGAATCAGAACTGGATTCAAATTCTACCTATTCCAGCAATAGCTGAGCCTGTTCACCTGAATGATGTACAATGCTTACCTGTCTGACATGGTAGATGTTGGGACTAAATTAATTAATGCAGGAAAACAATTCAGCAAAGCTCCAATAGGTACTCAAAGAGTGGTAGCTATTAGATATACCCAGGAATCTTCATTAAAACTTTTTCAGTCCTGCTTCTAATTATCATTTAGGCAATATGTGTTAGAACACTGCATTTTCCAATAGAGACCAGATTTTACAATACTTCAGTGATGGAGCTGAACAATTATGGAGGGTGGGTAGACCAGAATTCTCCAAGATATTACTGGTAATGCACGTCATTCCTTCATGAACCATTTGTAAATGATCTGTAAGCCTCTGGTATTAACAGGAATTATTCAGAAGTCTACAGTGATAGTCTTCAAGAACTGTGAGACTATGTTTTCTGAAATATCAAGACCCTATCTTATCTGTTCAACCTACTTCTAATTTTCTGTAATATAATGTTTTTTAATTAAAAACTTGATAATGTTACATATACTAGAACACTAGAAAATAGAATGCTTCGTTAATGAGAATTATTTTCCATCATTTTAAGTAACAAAAAAAGACTCTAGCCTTTGATTACACATTATCAAGTACATATATAGTGACACACAACTATTAATCTGAACACTGTTAAATACAAAATAAAACATACTTTCAAATATGCAACCCGAAATCATACTGTCCTGAAGTTTTAGTGAAGTGCTTAGAAAAGTTTATTTTGTGCTTAGAATATTTTTCTAAGGCATCACAAATTACACAACCAAACTCTTCAATGGTAGAGAATATTTAATATTCTAAAGGAGAGACCCTTAAAGAAAACTGTGGTACATTATGATACTGTAAGTCTAATGGAGTCACGCAGCAACAAAACCTAAAAAAAAGGGGACATTACAGAAATTGTCTATTACATAACAGTCAAGTCATTCATTCTTAGTATGTATGGTTTTTCCCCTGCTGGTGGCTAATACAGTCTTTCACTGCACCCCTCCTCTTGCTATAACATGAAACTATATGTTCTAACTCTTTAAGGAGTAAAAATACATTAAATGTTCCATCCTGATGATTTCCACCTATGAAATACCACACAATGTCAGGAACCAAGAAAGAACAGTAGAATACAAAGTTTGTTTATAAAACATCAAACATACAGACTGTAAAATCAATTAAGAATTTTCTGCATATAAGGATAGATACATTTAAAACATATACTAGAAGATGCTTTTTCCTGAGTAGAATGCAAACTTTATTTTATATCAAATTAAGCTCTGTGAATCTTAAAATTTAAAATACCAAGGCTTTTCCATATCAAATAAAAATCAGGTTCGCTTTCACAACCAAAAAAAGAAAAAAGAAAAGTTCAAGTAGAGGTTCAACAAGAATGATGTAAAATCTGAAACAAGTGGTCAAAATTTTAAATTATCGATAAATAGCTCAATTTGATTGTTCTCTCAGTAAACTCCAGTTTGAAACAACAACAAAAAAATACTGTTTACCAAAACATGAAGAACATTTCCAGAAAATTATCACTGAATTTGAACATGAAAAATGTTACCCATGACAAATAAGAAAAATACAAACCATACACTGTACAGAGAGAACAAAAAAGACAATCAGCCTTTATAGGAATCAAGAGACCATGGACTTATAAAAACTTCCTATATCAGTAGCATATCCTGTATTATCATACGTAGAAAACTGTAATTAAAGTAAGGTAGTTTTTGTTAGTTGCATAATCTAAAAATATGAGGAAATTTTGGACTACATCTCTAAAAAGACCACAGAGCTGTCATTGAAATACACATTTCTTGAGACAATGGGCAAAGTTCCCATTTATGGGAAATACGTTCTTTTTTTCACACAGTGAAACTGAGAAAAATTATATTAAATGAGAAATCTTTTTCTCTAAAGTTATCTTATCTTAAATACCCCAATGATGTAATACTTCAGAAATGTAATTTTTCAACTCAGACTTGAAACAGGTTATTATTAAACAAACATACACAAATCTTATTGCTTGGCACCACATTTTTCAAACATTAAAAAATTTTTCAAACCACCACGCTGTTCTTAAAATCATTTTTCAAACTTTTATACCCTGTTGCTGTTATTTTTCTGAACACAGACTGTTCAATATAACAATAATCTAGACTGAATCCTGCAATATACAAGCAAGTCACGGTTTACCTCAAACCAAAAGAGATGGCCAATCTTCTGTTTTGGCCAAAATTGTAACATTCAGGTATCTATGAAAATTAACTAGGATTTATCCGCAGCTAATGATGGACCCACAGAGCGTTGTCGTACGGCGTTCTGTGGAAAGTCTTTGTTTGTTCCGTCTTTACTTTTGGCTTCCTCTTCTAAAACATCTTCATTGGCCTCTTGTTCCTCCTCCACTCTTTTCAAAGGTTGAGAAGATTCTGGTATTAATTTTTCTTAAAGACAAAGATCAGAAATGGGATTTGTTAGATTTGTTTTAGAATAAAATCAAGGTACAGTAATGATTTTGATTTATATGCCCATAAGCTGCTTTGGCATTTATTTATCATGTCAGTTTTGAAAAGGAAAAAGTTATTAAGAGTAAGACAAAAAAGAAAAACAGTGACTATTATAAAAATAAAAATTGACTTGGAAGATCCATTTGACTTACCAAATTCATTCTAATTACCCACCTATTTATAAACTGAACTGAAATTAATAAATGAATCAGCATTAATGCCATGAATATGGAAATTATAAGAAAATATACTGCATTAAATAAACTATCTTATGTTAATTTGCTATTATTCTTTTGGTCAAGAAGTTATACTAAAACTTCAACACTGCTGGTGTTTCAGTTCCAAGGGGAACAAGAAATCAGAAATTTACAGTTGAAGATTATATTCCTACCTGTATTTTTCCTGGTCTCATAAATGTGCCTCCCCTTCCTCATCCCCATATATATGTAACTTTATTAAGGTAGAAAAAAATGTACAAATCTTAAATGTACAGCTGAATAAATATTTAAATATGTACACACATACACACCCTTTCTATTTTTTATAGGGACAGTTGTTAGTTAACTTAATCATGTTACTGAGGCACAGGAGACAGAATTGGGCCAAAGAGCTTTATTCTTTTCAGTGATCCCAGACTGTCTCTAAACCTAGGCCATCCAGGATTTGGGGATGGGGGTGAGTGGGTAATGAAGTAGAATAAACCATGAGAAGAAATTACCAGTAGTGCACAATCTACTGGTCTGCCTGGCATCCCTCCTTCTGTTGGGTTAATAACCCTGCCCTATGCCACATCCCATATGGTTTTGGTGAATACTATAGTTTATAGCAATGCTTCTCTAACAAGGGTTATTTTGGACCCCAAAGACACTTAGCAATGTCTGGAGATATTTTTGATTGTTACACCTGAGGGAACAGTGCTACTGGCAACTAGAGGGATGCTGCTGAACATCCAACAATGTACAAAAGACAGTCCATCGCAATTAGGAATTATCCAGCCAAAAATGTCAACAGTGTCAAGGTTAAGAAACCCTGGTTTACAGTACAGTGACTGTTCCAAAAAGTGAGTCTTTTGCACAAGTGAAGTGCACCAGAATTTCTCCAAATGATAGGTGGGTATAGGAAGAAGATGGATTTCTTTCTTACTCTAGGATTATAAGGTATGGCTTTCTATAACCATCTTATGCTACATACTGATTAGAAAGAGTCAAACTAATAATGGAACAAGTAAAGGTATGAAGAACTGAGCAATTCAGAAACAGAGCATCTTAACATCACTTGAGGATCTAGTAATTCTGCCTTCAAACTTCCTTGCTACATGAACCAATCAATTCCTATTTTGCTTAAAGGTAGACTGAGTTGGGTTAGCAACTCAAAATCTAAGCCAAACACACATAATGGAAAACAACTCAAATCATGTGGCCTGCTATAGAAGGTACAATATCACATTAAAGTTTGGATTAATATCTATCAGTTGTGTAACTAAAGGAGAATAAATTACATAATCATATGCATAGTGAATAATTACTGAGTACTTATGTGTTACCAGGATAATATGTGTATTACATACCTATCTTAAAAGTGTCACAATGAAAAACAAATAAAATAATTTTTCTTAAAGGTGTCATAATGATTCAATGGGGCAAGGACAATTATTTCCACAGTATATTCCATAGAAGGGAGTTTATTAATTATGTATGGTCAACACCAAAAGACAAGTTTTTTCATGGGCCAGGACCTGTAGATTTTTCTATTGATAACCACTTCCTCTATGACAGTGGTGGTTCTCAAAGAGTGGTTCTCAGACCAGCAACATCAACTCCAGCTGGGAATTAGTCAGAAATGCAAACTCTCAGACCCACCACAGAACTTCTGAATCCAAAACCCACGGTGGGGATCAGCAATGTTTCAGCAAGTTCTCCAGGCAGGTGTGATAGACTCTCGAGTTTGCTCTAAGTGGTAAGACAAGTCATACTGCAACACCCACGCCCTCAGAGTAATCATTCATGCAGACTCCTAAAGTAAACTGTTGGCAGAAGACTTTTACAGAGACGAAGAGAGTCTGGCAACAGTGGCAACAATGATTCAGTGTACACATGGCTTGACTCAGTATGAACTCTGAAACATTTATGGGATTCAAGGCCAGGTGCACACTAATTGTCCTACAGATTTTCTGACAGCTGTAGGACTTATGAGAGAGTGAAGACAGAGAATAGGTAATAAGAAAACCAGAGGCTGGCTGGTTAGCTCAGTTGTGGCAGGATGCTGATAACACCGAGGTCCAGGGTTCAATCCCTATACCAACCAGCCGCCAAACAAACAAACAAAAAAACACCCAAACATAATATAGATATTTTTATATACTTATCTTTCATATTTACTAAATCAAATCTTATATTCTATTCACAACTTAAAAGCTGGTGCATGACACACACACACACACACACAAAACCGGGGGGGGGGGGGGGGAAAAAAA
>NW_007726351.1:38990-137605 GCF_000696425.1 Galeopterus variegatus | reverse complement strand
TAGGGAGGTTTCGGTGATGGGTCATAATAATCAACCACATTGTATATTGAAAAAAAAAAAAAAAAAAAAAAGCTGGTGCATGAATATTTTACATTCACTTCACTTCAAAAACCCTAAACTAACAATAAATTTGTCTTTTAAGTAATCTGTGCTTACATTTTTTCCCCTACAGGTGAGTGGCCATTGGTGGTTATGATTACCTCCAACCAATACAACTATCTAGGATATGAAAACTGATTTCATTTCAGGAGTTTTGACTTCAGTAAATCCTAACTCAAGAAAGACAGCGTAACATAAGAAATATCAGGTCACGAGTCTGATTTAGATCTACATGTAGCTCTATCATTTCTGTGTGGCCTTGGGGAAATAGTTCATCCCTGTGAACCTTAGTTCCCTCCAGTATAAAATGGGACAGTATTGCCAATGCAGTCTACTACACAGTTCCTGAAAATCAAATGGGATAACAGAAAGTGCAAGTCTTTTATGAACTGCAAATATGAGGGGTTCCATTAGTAGTACAATTCCCAAAATTAAAAACAAATGATTGCTAAGTAATTATATTACAAGAGCCAGCCATAAATGCTTCTAATTATATAAACCCATTTTGCAGTACAGTTCAGTGTCAATGCCAATCCTAAATCAGCTACAGGAATTCCTTTTCCCAATGTCCAACCAGAAAAAATCTTAGAATTGACTGGCATATAAATAATCTTCAAATGTGGTCACTATTTCTAATCAAAGACTTCGAGTAGAATATATTCAACTTTTAAAAATTTTGACTTGGGCCGGCCCGTGGCTCACTCGGGAGAGTGCGTTGCTGATAACACCAAGGTCATGGGTTTGGATCCTATATAGGGATGGCCGGTTTGCTCACTTGTTGAGCGTGGTGCTGACAACACCAAGTCAAGGGTTAAGATCCCCTTATCAGTCATCTTTAAAAAAAAAAAAAAAAAAAAATTTGACTCACATAGTTAAATGAATCATGAATAACATTAAATTTTCAAATAAATTGATATCAGATCAATGACATTAAATATCTACGAGTTATATGCAATGTTAAAATTCTCCATATTTACAGAGTCAAGAAAACAATGTTCCAAAATCCTCTGGGATACCATTCTCTCATGAGATATGTATCTCCTCCCCATTCCCTTATGCCATAGCTGACACAGACCACCACTCCACATTTAGGAATCTAAGTTGTAAGGGCAACCTCTTAAATGTGTGATTGTGTTTACAGAAATGAATGGCATTATACTGAATATAAAATAAACATTTAATATACTTACTTGAAGGACATGGCTGTGGTCTGCGCCTTTTTGAAGGGCAAAGGCAATCTGCCACAAATATCATACACTGAAAAAATAAACATTATAAGAAATCTGAATATATAACATATGATACAGCTAGTGCAACTATATTCAATAACATTTAAAAATATTCTTCTGCCTACTACTCTGAAAATAAAGTACTTACAAGTCCTAAGAACAGTCCTGAAAGTAGAGTTGCTAAAGCAAAAACTGTATATGATCCCCAAACCGGTAATCCAAGGTCTTCAGTAAAATAGCTATGGTAGGTCTAAAATAAAAAGAAAAAAAAAATTAAAAACCTGTTTGTTTTATAAAGAGAGTGAGTGTTAAAAATGTTTAAGATAGAAATAATAATTTAGTCCATACCCTGATCCACATAGATAGCTGAAAGAGTGCTGACATACTACTCATCCTAAAAGAGATGATTGAAAAACTGAGTAAGATACACAGCTTTGTCTATATATATATATTATATTTTCTACTCTATAATTTCCCCAACACAACAGGTTTTATTGCTAGTCATAATCTAAACTAGTGATACACCACTGCTTTCAAGCCTGTAATATGGCTTATTCATGAAAAGTAAGTTTCTGCAACAATCACAATAACACGCTGAACTTTCAGAAGGAGAGAACAGAACTGTGGTTACTAGAGCTGGGAAAGGGAGAAGGGGAGGAGGGTCAGTGAGGAATTGGTTAATGGGCATGAAGAATGACTACATATTATAATAATAAATATGTTAATTATCCTGATTTGATCATTGCATATTATAAACAAGTATTGATAGCCAACTCTGTATCCCACAAATATGTATTATCAATTATTTCAATAAAAAAAAATTTTTAAGTAACACTTCCTTAATTGTTACCACCATGTGGTATCCTCATAAATAAAATACTTAATTTTTTTCCCTATTCTCCTACTGCCTTGACATTAACCTGTCATCTTTCATCTGATGATTTCTCCAATATATTAAATAACAGGTTACAAGCTCTTATAAAACCAGTTCAAAATGACAGCTCTTATTCACTCTTAAGATCCTCCAAAGAATAAGCAAAGAAGGGAGCCTGCAGGAAGAATGGGGAAAAGTTGTTGAGCTGATTCTTCTCCCTTAAGAATTATCCCTCTTTTTTATCAAAATTCATATTTACAATAGCATAGTTTGATACCTTTTAATGATATAAAAAATAATTACATAGGAAATAAATGCTAAGTCATCATATAAAAGTAAAAGTAATTATTTTTACACTAGTAAATGCAGGCAGTTTAGATGGGCAGTTTAAAAAAAAGCATGCTTCAAAGATAAGGGTTTGTGGGTTCCCAACTGTTTTCCCTCTAACAAGAAGTGTGACCGGTGTTACCAAGGGCTTTTTCACACAGAAGCCAAAGCTACTGTAGGAAGGCCTTATCCAATTGCCAATCGCTGAGGTGGATGAACTTGCTGAGCTGACACTGGGAGTACCCTCTACTCAGTCTACCAATAAAAAAGGTACAAACTACTGCCCTGACGATTCAACAGAGACTTACAAGCAACCAACTTCTTCTATGGAACAAGGATAAGATTCATTTATGAGATGAGATTTTAAAGAACAATAATCAATTACACTTTCAGTTCAATACAGAAAAGTACTTTAATCATGTTGCTTCTGTTGTTTAAAAGCCAAGTGGGAATGGGAACAAGGAACTGAAACATAAGCACTGCAGAGCCTAACTATAGTCTGCATTAATTAAAATATAACAGGAATACTAGGTTCCATAATTGGGTTGGGCATTCAGTGGATGAGTTATGACAGCTAAAGGATAATTCAGAGGTTTTCTCAGGAAAAGAAGCATGTAAGGGAAACATGCTAAAGATAAACTTCTACTTCAAAATACTGCTTAAGGCTGACTGGTTAGCTCAGTTGGTTAGAGAACCACCTTATAACACCAAGGTCAAGAGTTCAAATCCCCCTACCAGCCAGCCACCAGAAAAAAAAAAAAAAATCCTCTTAAAAAAACAAACAAACAAAAAAACCCAAAATACTGCTTAAGGACTGATCTTTCTCCTACTCCCAGAATCCAGAGCATTTTTCTCTTTCATGTTTGGTGTCTCAGCTCCCCATCTTCCAAGGACAAGTGAAGTGAAGTGAAAAGAAGATAGCTTTAGCCACACTGGGATGAGTCCATGGTGACTTCAGCAAAACTAGCTATTCCCAGAAGTTTCTCAAATGACCAGTGAATTATACAATATATATATGGGGCCGGCCCGTGGCTCACGCGGGAGAGTGCAGTGCTGATAACACCAAGGCCCCGGGTTCGGATCCCACATAGGGATGGCCGGTTCGCTCACTGGCTGAGCGTGGTGCTGACAACACCAAGTCAAGGGTTAAGATCCCCTTACCGGTCATCTTTTAAAAAAAAATATATATACAATATATATATGTATCAAAATATCAGATTGTACTCCATAAGTATGTATAATTATAATTTGTAAGTTAAAAAAAAAAATGACCAGTGAGTTCTTGTACCCCAACAAGGTAGCAGGAAGCATGCTTGCCATTTCCAATCTTACCACTCCATAGCAAACTGCTGTGGAGAAATGTATCCACTCTCTATCTATAAAGCTCAGTGTTTAGTCACGTCATTAGGGTTACTGTTCATCCACACTACCCATACAAGAAGTTATCAAACACGTAGAATAACCAACCAAACATATTTCAATCACTTTACATCAAGAACTGAAGTCTTTAGGTAGGGAGGTAACTGAGCTTTTTCAGTCAAATTACTATGCCCAGGCAATAGCTTTACTGATTACACTGTTCACACTCTTAGAAAGATTATTTAGTTTTTGATGATACAAATGACCATATCTGCAAAGCTAAAATATTCCTAAAAAGGCATTCAACTCTTTTTTTTGGGCAGCTGGTTGATACAGGGATCCAACCCCTTGACCTTGGTGTTATAACACCGCACACTAACCAACTGAGAAACCAGCCAGTCCCAGCATTCGACTTAAAATGACTCTGTCCAGCTTAATATGCATGAAAGTATTTCGACTTAGAAGATAAGGTCAAACTGAAAATATCAAACACGTAAGTCTGAATATACTATAAGAGCCCAAGGAACAAACTGAGTATGAATGCTTTATTTACATGAAATATAATGATATGTTCCAATTAATTCTGAAATAGATAAGAGAAAAACTCCTCATACTTACAGAATAGAACCTGGACCAAACCATGATGAAACAGGTTCAATACTCTTCCACTCTTTTTCACTCACAAAGTTTATGAAGTCCTTCTTAGTCCTTGGACCCTGATAGCGCCTAAATTCACCATCTTTACAACTAAAGAAAATCAGAATTAAATATTAACTAGCCTGAGAAACAAATTTTGTACTTGTTTTGCTATTTCTTCATCTCATTTTATAGTCAATCCTGTAACAATGCACAAGCAGCAAATTATACCAATTACCTACTCATGACATCCTAGCCCGAAATATAACTAAACAATAAAGTTACCTTTTTAAACAATTATAAGCCTTAAGACTTAAGGCTTGTTACTCTTCCATATTAATAAAAGAATGAAACAACAGTAGGTAGATAAACTCAGAAAATCACTTTTAAGCCTCATACTCCTATTAAAGGAATTACTGCGTGAAAAACTGTTAGAATACTGCCTGATACATATTAAGTATTATATATTGCTAAATTATAAGTTAGAAATTTAAGGTATTTTTCTGGTACTTTCAGTATAATCATACCATGCCAGCCATCATGCTTTACATCGCCAGAGGCATCTGGTACAATGCTTCCCTTCCTCCCATTTCAGTGATTCTTCTTTATCTCTGCCTCCTCCTTCCTATTCCCAATGTATGAAGTTCTGTCACAGGGTCATAAATGTTCTCCCAGTCCTTAAGTGCAAACACTCAAGCTCCCTATAACCTACAGTAGGGTTAGGGGATCCTTTATCCATCTGTAGCTAAAGACTACAAGGTAGCCCCCACTCAAAAACACAAAGTTTTGTGGAGAAGGTGACATATGAGCTATTCTTTGATGGACAGGTAGGATTCCAACAGGCAGAAATCGGGGGGTAAAAGGGCAGGAAGTTCAGGAAATGTTGAGAAGTGAAAAGGTAAGGGGCAACTGATTATAGCCAGTTAAGGGACATGTGGGGAAAAGGACTGAGTGAAAAGGGAGGGGGAAAAGCACTTATGGAGACAGAGGATAGAAATTTTAAATAGATACGAAAGGGATAGGAATTCATTTTTTTAAAATAAAGAAAAGGAACAAAGAAAAGCAAGATATATATACACACAAAGAACTGCCAACTTGTTTTCTTAACTTTAAATGAGAGAAGTACCTCCTGGTATTTATTTAGCCCACAAGCTAGGTGACATTAAGGTACAGGGTATGTATACATACACATATTTGAGATTTCCTACCCCAAGTTTAGAAGATAAAGCCAAACTTACAGACTTGATACTGAAAACTACATAATCATTCATTTTGATTTAACACTCAACATTATCGCCCACTACCCTACCCAAGGTGGTGCAACAGCACTTCCTTAGCTACATTTTGAACACACCATCTTCCTATTAATGACTGTTTGAGATTGTCCTCAGAATGGAATGCTTACCCTACATTCTTGAAAATACTACCTCTAAGATTTCGTTTTAACCCCATATTCTCTAGGAACCACCCCAGCTAATCGTAACAAATTTCTCCTTAATCTAACTTCCTACAGAACTCACCACTACTCTGGGCTCATAATCATTTACTATGCTGAACATGATCACACCATTTCACATGAATATCACCTTCCAAAACAATTACAAATCCTTGAAAACAGGGACAATTTCATACTTCCTTCATCTATGTAAAGGCATATACTATAACACCATGAGCAAAACAAGCCCTCCAAACACTTGCTGAATAGAATGAGATTACCTCAGCTCTTCAAACATGACTCAAGCCAGAAGCTTTCTATTCTGATTACACTATGATGCATCCTTCTCCATAACCAAGAATCTTCAAATACTTACTGATAAATAGTAGGAAGAGCAGTTATGATAAACCGTCCACTCAGTCCTACAAATGATACAAGAACACACAACAGGTTTTATTTGGGCCAATCACTGACTACTTACATGCGAAATTTTGAATGATTTAAATACTGGTAGGAAACAATGTGAAATTATACCTAAAATAGTTCAGCTTTATAATAAACATTGAAAAAACATGAATTATGTGCTGAAAGAAACTTAAAAAAAAACACTATGGTATATTATCTCATTTAAAAAGTATGCAAAGTTATATATTGAAGACATTTGTGAATATACACAAACACTTGATCGATTACACCACCGTGTGATGAAGACTACTAGTGATGAGTCATGGGACAGCACAATATAATAGGGCCTCAGAAAGATTTAAAAATCAAATGAAATTGCACTTGACATTCAAGAAGCAAGCAGTTTATGGTGTTGCTAAAAATGGAAAATACTATGAATCTCTCATAAGACAGGTAATAACAATAGTAGCTAACATTTATCATTAACCATGTGTCAAGCATTGAAATTACTGGGAAATAACCTCTCTGTGCCTCAGTTTTCTTATCTGTAAAATGGGGATATTACCTATTTCACCAAGTTGTGTAAGGATTAGAAAATAAATGCAAAACACTTGGAAAAGTTCTGTACCACTTGATAAGTGCTCAATAAATATTACCTATTATTACCATTTGTATAGGGCAGCCAGGAACCCAGGTTTATCATCACCACCAAAAACAATTAAGATGAAGTTAGTCTGATAAAGGAGCATCCTTAAGGGCAGGGCCTGCCACTTGTCTAGCAGACCAAGTCAGGAGTGTACCTGATCCTAGTCATGAGAGCTTTGTAAAATGTGGAACACAGTTTCAGAGATTCAGACCTTCTCTTGTCAGACTGTGACCTTGACTCTACAAAGAAACTCAACCACATGCTTCTTATTCTGAAGCCTGGTGTGGATGTAAATGATGACTTAGCCAATGTCCACCTGGACCAGTATTCTAAGTCTTCTCAAAGGCATCTTACATGCTAGTCTGGGGCCGGAATGCAGACAAAAAAGATTAGAGGCAGTTATGTGGGCAAGAATAGGGAGAGGATGATGTCTCCAAGGTCCCTTAGAGCAACACATACAAGGAATAAGCTGCATACACAACCAGGGAACCTGCTTTTTGCAGCCACTGCACACTGAGACCCATCAGGGAGGTGGGCAAATCAGCATAACTAGCTATAGACCATTATGTTTTCAAAACCTAATGAAGGTAGGGTTAAGACCATGTAATGTGGACAATAGGATAAACATATCAGTCCAATCTGCAAAGAAACAAAACTAACCACAGACTTACAGTACCTGGCTGCTCTGTGACATCTACTTTTGCAACTTTAACCTCTAGATCTTCTCCCCATTCAGCAAAACTTTCCCATTCTGGTTGAAGATTTTGACAAGCAGGACACCACGGAGCGTAACTAAGAAATATAGTTAAAAAAAAAAAAAAAAAAGTTAAGCACTCTAATATGACCATTCATCGTGGGATAAAAAATTTTTATTTTATTTTTATTTATTTATTTTTTTAAAAAGATGACCGGTAAGGGGATCTCAACCCTTGGCTTGGTGTTGTCAGCACCACGCTCAGCCAGTGAGCAAACCAGCCATCCCTATATAGGATCCGAACCCATGGCCTTGGTGTTATCAGCACCGCACTCTACCGAGTGAGCCACGGGCCGGCCCGATAAAAAATTTTTAAATGCATACTTTGTGAAGAATATTTTATACTGAAAAGGCTGATTAACGCATGGTTAATTTTATGCAGAAGAAAAAGTTTTAAGTGTGGGTCTAACGATCTGGAAATCAAGAACTATGAATTGATGATGTTAATAACAAAAGTAATTCTGAGAGTAAGATTTTTTTAAAATTTTATTTTACTGTTGCTTTTTATTTATGTATTTTTTTAATTTTTAATTTTTTAATTTTTATTGAATCAAAATTGATTATACATATTTTTGGGTTTCAATATTGAGATATGTTGATCAAATCAATATTACTAGCATATATATTGTTACAAATTGTAATTATTCTTTATGCCCCTTGTCTAATCCCTCCTCATCCCCCTTTCGCTCCCCCCTCCCCCTTCTAATCACCCTACATTTCTTCTCTCCCTCTGAAAGAATAATGGTTACTCTGTTGATTTGCTGCCCAAATGATCTGTCCAATGCTGAGAGGCATGATCAGGTCCCCCAATACTATCATAGAGCAGATGTCTCTTCTGTCACTATGAAATGGGCTCTGTGGAGACAGACATCCTCCTCCTTTCTTTATCTCTACTGGTGACTCTCCTTGTGTCAACTTACTCCAGTGGCTGGCGAACCATCTGCATGGTGGTTGTGGCATCTAGCCACCTTTGGGGCAGCCATAGTTATTGTGGTGGCTATGGTGGGCCACCCACATGAAGGAGATGTTTTTGGCCTGCTTCGTGGTGCTGGCAGTGTCCCTGGTTGTGCAGAGTGTCTGATCCCTGCTTCCATGCCCCGGGTTGCTGAGTGGGTCCCAAGGCACTGGCACGGTGTGCCTGGTTGTGGGAAGGGTCCAGTCCACTTCTCCATGCCCCAGATCCCTGGGTGGGCCCCGAGGCGCTGGCACTGAGTGCCTGGTTGTGGGGAGGGGGTGCTGTCCCAGGCTCTATACCGTGGGTTCCCAGGTGGGCCCCGAGGTGCTGGCATGGGGTGCCTGGTTGAGGGAGGGTAGTCTGGTCCCCTTCTCCATGTCTCAGGTCCACGGGCAGACCCAAGGCACTGGGGCAGTGTGCCTGGTTGTGGGAGGGGGGGTCCAGTCCCCTTTCTCCATACCCCAGGTCCCTGAGTGGGCTCCAAGGCACTGGCATGGGGTGCCTGGTTGTGGGAGGAGGGTCCAGTCACCTTCTCCATGCCCTGGGTCCCAGGGAAGGCCCCAAGGCACTAGCATGGGGCGCCTGGCTCTGGGAGGGGGGTCCGGTGAGAGTAAGTTCCTGAGACACAATGGCTTTTTCACATGCAAAGCAGCTCATGAAAATCGTTTGGCTTTTTCTATTAAAATGTGGCCACCAGAAAGTTCAAAGCCAAATTTGGAGTAATAATTTTAAACTGCAGAGTCATAAATACAAGGGGTTGGAAAAGTAGGAAGTACTCTGGGCTGTGGTGAATAATACAGCACATGCTCCATCTTAAGGAAGCAACCACTACTACCCAGCAACACTGCCACAAGGGACTGCTGGCACAGTGAGACAGATTATTTATATTTAAAAGAAGCTGGAGATCTGCATTTTTATGTAAAAATGTTACCTCAAAACTTAAGCCACTCACAAATACTAAGCAGGCCAAACAAAACTCTTTTGGCCAGCCCTAGGTCAGCTTGTTTCCAAGACCTTGGGTTTACAAATTCTAAGGCCAAGCATATTAGCCGAGCATTTTAATTACTCCTCTGGTATTATCTTCCCAGGCCCTTATTCTTCACCAGGATTTTATCTTTCCACTTTATTTTATAATTTGCCTCAGTTTTTTTTGTGGAGCCAGGAAGAATAAAGCCTATACCTGTTAAACACAGAAGTACAGTCCCTGTACTTCACATTTTCTTGCCTTGTTTTAGGAAAATCAAACTCCTAAAATAGGTATTGTAGAACAAGAAAAATTAGCTCTCTATATAAAAGCCAAACTCCTTAACAATAAATTGTATTATAACAAAAATATCTCTACAACAAAATATCTGGCCAGAAACGGATTTACTGAAGATAATTAACTTTGTTGTTTTTTTTTTTTAAAGATGACTAGTAAGGGGATCTTAACCCTTGGCTTTGTGTTGTCAGCACCACACTCAACCAGTGAGCTAACTGGCCATCGCTATATAGAATCTGAACCCGGGGCCTTGGTGTTATCAGCAGCACACTCTCCCGAGTGAGCCACGGGCCGGCCCTGAAGATAATTAACTTGTAATTAAGAGCATATTATTAGGACTATTAGATCCCTTCTTTTTTAGGTTCCTTTTGTTTCTTAGTTGCTTTTTAAAGATTTAATCTCAGAATCTTTAGCTAAGAAAAGAAAAAAAAAAAAAACACTACCCTATACTATAATTTCAGATAGATGTTCCATTTCGAATTTAGCTCACATTCAATGTTTTGTTAGTTTTGTTCCCCTAATACTTCTTCTGACTACGATACAAGTACTTACATAGTTTGATCAAATGAGTCAAAAAATATCTTTGAGTAATACTTAACTGTACTTTGCATTTAAATTCATAATCACCATTGCTTAAGATATTGCTTATAGTATTGAATATTTTAGGGGCACAGTCTAAAACAATGGCAGGCCTTTTAGCTCAGTTGGTTAGAGTGCAGCCTAATAACACTAAGGTCAGGGGTTCAGATCCTCCTGCTGGCCAGCTGCCAAAAACAAATAAAATAAAATAAAACAAGTCACTCATGACAATGACTGAAAAACAAATGCTGTCACTGGTTATATTTCCTCTCTCCTGCATCTTCAATAGTGCTGGAAATTCATTTCACTGAGTTGCAGATTATATACGCATACTACAAACATTTTCCCCTATCTTACCCTCCATATAAATGTTCTAAGTTTGTATGTTTTTTCTTTTTCTTTTTCTTTTTAGTGACTCAAGAGTTACCGATTTGGCCTTCTGGGTTCTCCCTTGGAGATGTCCACTTCCACCTGCCTCCTTAACTGACAATCCAAGTTGCATCCACGATATAGAAAAACACTAACCTGAATCTTGTCAAAGGGAGTGTTCTAACAACAATTATTGCATGCCTATTCTGGTGAAAGCCAGAATAGCAATATCTGGAAGGTTAAAGTATTTAGGCATCTGTAAATCACAGGAAACAATACCCAGCAAAGAGAATTTCTGGAGAATTATATATAATAATGTCTGTAAAGGTGCTTAGCAGTGTCCAATACACAGTTAACACTCAATAATGCTGCTTTTACTAACATTAGTAATACGACTAGTTTCAATTTACTAATTTAGCATCTAAAGCAAAGGCAGGTAGCTTATTTCCTATTGCTGCTGAGAGGACATTAAAACGTTATCACCACACAAGATAGATGATTTTGTTCAAGCAATAAATGATGACCTGGCCCTCTTAAGAGTATAACAAGCAAACTAATACATTAATTTTATCTTTTAATGCAATACCACTTTCAAAGGCCTAGGAGTCACAAGCCAGGGCATTCTCTACATTGCAAAAACACACACACAAAGAAGAAATGCGGAATGAAAAAGAAAGCAAAAAAGGAAAAAAAAAAAAAAGACTTAAAAATAACCCAACCTGAATTTACTCAGTATTTACAACAAAAAGGAAAGAAATGTACCTAATCCATAAAAAATTAAGTCCCAAATCCCAACACTATAAACGAACTATTTTTTAAAGACAGACAAAAGGCGTGGAGAGATTTTGCTCCATATCCTCTTCCGTAAAGCTTGGTGAAAATAAGTCTATAAGTGTGCTTGTGAAGAATCATTCTGAAGTAAATAACTGTATAAAAACTAGTCAGAACCCACCCCTCCACCCGCCGCGCGCCCGCCCGACTCTCACCCTCAAAGCCATGAATGAAGAGAGAATCCTAAGTGGCACCCAATCCTTGAAGGCGTACCACAGCCCTAGAAACAAAACTAGGGTGCACACTTCAGAGGAAACTTAATACTCCCGGGTAAGGAACGAGGAGCGGGTGGGACCAAGGAGGCTGCAGAGCCCAAGAGGAGTTTGGTGATCAGCAAAAGTCGGGGGCGCCCGCTCCGCGACTCGGGGGAACCTGGGGACCGCATGAGGAACGTGAACCGGACGCCCAAGCTCGGATGCAGGACTCTGGTCGACCCGGAGAACGAGGGGCCCCGGCACAACCGCCCGCACTCACAATTCTATCATCCACTCTCCTTCCAGCAACTCTCTCCAGTTCTCATCCGTGATGACGCGCACGTCGCTCCGCCGCCCGTGGGTGCAGGAAGCCCCCCAAAGCAACAGCACCAGGACTGCCAGGGGACCCACAAGATTCCGGGAGGGAACCATATCGGCCGCTCCTCCAACCCACGGCACGCACGGCAGCCCCACCTCCCCTCAGCAGCTCCCACTTCCGCCTTCGCGGGTCGCTCGGCTCATGCGTACAACGGCGCAGCGGAGCGCGCGTACCGAGAGGACTCTCAATGCGCATGACAGGGTCCCGGGACCCAGTGGGTTGTGGAGTAGGGAGTGGGGAGCGCGCCTCTCTGTAGTGCGCATGACAGAAAAGCGGCCTCTTCCCACCGCCGGGGGTGCCCCAGCGCATTGTGGGGAGGAAAGGAGCGTAAGGGGGCGTGGTGTAGAAAGCGGGGCGGGGCGTTGGGGAAGAATGGCTTAAAAATCGGCGCCAGGACGTTGTTACCAAATGGTTAGCAAGTGTACTTACTGAAGTCGGTTGGTTAAGTTTACACTAAAGCAGTTTCCCATTTATTGCCCATCAAGAGTGTTCATTTGTTTCCTTTGAAAAATTTTGTAGTACGGCTAATGAATGTTTATAGGAATCAGAGTACTGGTTTACTTCTAAGGGATTATACAATAGGGAGATTCAGAGGGAACTCCTTATGGAGTACCCTTTATATTCCATATCTTGATGTAAAAAGTGGTTACATGGGCGTACACATATGTAAAAAACCATCGAGCTGTGCATTTTAAATGCACTTTATGCACTTTCGAATATATGTTATCCCTCAATTTTTTAAAAAAAATGCAGTAGGTACAGCGATCCTATATCAGAACTTCAAAATGGTATGAGACACATAGGCTTCTAACATACGTATTTCACATTTTTTCCCCAAACATTTGTAAATACAAATACAAGCCAAAATGTGCACTGCCTCGTCAGTCAAGAAAATACCGTACTAGTTTAGCCTTTACACTTCCTCACCTCACCTGTCCTAAACTCACTCCAGTTGGCTGACTTCCGCACTGAATGGGCCTGAACTGAACACTCTTTAAAGGACACCAGTGATCTGCATGATAAACCCAATTGTTTCTTCTGTAGCTTGACTCCCAGCGGCATTCTACAATCGCCGCAGGCTCCTTAAAACACTTCTTGCCTTCTGGGTCGCTCATGTGATTTTCTCCTTCCTCACCAGCTGCTGCTTCTCAAACTTCTTAACTGGTCCTTCTATTCATTGGCATCCCCCAGTATGCTGCACTAGGCCCCTCTTTCTCTTAATATCAACGCATTCCTCCAAATAACTTCATCCTGGCTTTAAAGACCATCACTATGCATGTCATTCCAGCTCTGATCCTTCTGGGAACTATGAACATATGAGGGTACTTCAAAATGTTTGCAGAAAAATAGGATTAAAAGATAATACAAATCCTTCCATGAACATTTTTGAAGACCTCTCGCATATGTTCAACTCCTTGCTGGACATCTCTTAGCTATCTAATAGGCAGCTTAAATATCACATGGCCAAAAAACAGAATTCTTGATTTTGATTCTAGTATTCCATCTTAGTAAACAACCCCAAGATTCACTTGGTTGCTCTAGCCAAAAATTTACATTTAATTCTTTACTGCTCTCTCCCTTCACCCTCTCCTTATGTACTGCATCAGCAAATCCTATAAATTCTACCTCCAAAACGTATCCTGAATCTGACATTACCAAACCAAGCGCTTGGGCTCTCTATGCAATAGAAATTGACAAGAAGTCTAATGGGAGTTGCAGGCAAGACTTTATTGGGGCTTATGCTGGAGCACAAGGGAGACAGCACAAAAGAAAGTTTCCTCAGGCTGGCTCTCAGAAGGAAGCCATCCAGTGTCGTTTATAGGGCAGGGTTTTCAGGCCAGCATCATCATTCTCCACCTTTAGAGATGGTCCATTCTGTTCTTCCTGGTTGTGGCATGGGCACATGCTCAATTAGGGCTTTGGTCCTTGAACCTGCTCGGTAGGTCTAAGATGGTGGTGTTGCTCACCACTGCCACCCCAGGAGGGTTGTATAGCAGTCACCCTGAAGCTTTGTGCACATGAGGGAGTGGGGGCTAACTGCCTTGGGGAAGTTTGTGGTTAAAACAGTTGATTATCCTAGTTTGTGAAACTAGCTTAGGTGAGCATGCTGGATTCTTTGAGTTTGTCCCTAACCTGTCTCATGACCACCAATTTCCATTTCCACAGCCAACATCCTAGACCAAGGTTCTATCATCTCTTACCTAGGCTACAGTGAGAGCTTCCTAACCAATCTCCTTGCGTCCCCTATTACTTCTCTAAATAAGACCACGTCATCTCTCCTTAAAACCCCCAAGTGCTTCCCATTGCAATTAAAATTAAATCCAAATTCCTTAAATTCATTACTGTTGTCAAAGGACAAAATTACAACAGACTTAGTTAAAGATCTCAACTGGGTTTACTGTGATTCTAGAATTGGACAACACATCATTCCATAAAATAAAATAAGTGTTCCAATGAGCCAAGCAGAGGATGTTGTTTTTATAGACTGAAAAGGCTGAGGAAAGCAGAAACAAAGAACAATAAGTGGATTGGTTATCTCAAAGTTACTTTCCTTTTAGCAGGGAGACAGAATAACAGAAAAATAACTGATTATTTAATATTAGGTGATGGATCTTGGATGTGGCTGGTGCCATTTTACACACACTGAGCACAAAATGGCTGCCAGCTTTTCCCTTACAAGAAAGCTCGTGGTTTCTGAGAAACAGAAACTCCTCTACTTCTGCATGGGTGCAACCTTCCCCCTGATTGCATCAGCCAGCCTTATCTTCCACTCCAGCACCAAACCCCTCCCTGATTACGTCAGCCTTCCCTACAGCCTATATAAGTCCTCTCACCCCAATGCCTGCTGCTGCTCTCCATTTTGAGTACAGCCCAGCAGATTCTTTTCCTTTAATAAAGCTTGATTGGTACTGGTGTTTCAGCTCACTTTCTTTCACTAGGTTACTTCAGGCTCTCCTTTTTGTGTAAGGATTAAAGCAGAGCAGACTTCATTATCATGCCAATTGAAGACTTAAGCAGGCCTGTTTGGGGGAAAAAGCTGTTCTCTCTCTCTCCTTATTTCTCAGAAGTTCAGACCACAACTTAGTCTTAGTTTGGCAACTGGAACTTAGCAGAGTGACTCCATTTTGGTTTTTAGTTTGGTCTGTTGGGACCTAGTGCTGAAATAAATAATAGGCTTCTATATATAATAGGCTTCTATAATTTTATTTAGCACTGTTGCTTTAAAAGTCCTAAATGATCTGACACCTGCCTATCTGTGACCTCATATAGTATTGATCTTCTCTTCCCCACCCTTCTGTACTCTAGTGGTAGCCTGAATATGTCAAACTTATTCTTTTGTTCCTTCTACCTGAACTATATATCCAGTGTTCTTAATATTATTCCTTCTTGTCATTTACCTCAAATGTTACCTTAGAAAGGCCTTCTCTGAGGGCCGGCCCTGGCTCACTTGGGAAAGTGTGGTGCCGACAACACCAAGTCAAGGGTTAAGATCCCCTTACTGGTCATCTTTTTTAAAAAAAATAAAAAGAAAGAAAGGCCTTCTCTGACCACCCCATCTGAGGAGGCCTGCCAATCATTCTCCATCATAGTAGTCCACTCTAATTTTTTGTGTAATATTAAACTTGATATGCTTATCTGTTTGTTTATTATCTGACTTCTTTCCTCACCCAATAAGAATATAAGTTTCACGACAGAGGAAAACTTCTTGGTTTTCTATACTACTACAGTATCTATAATCTTCAAGGGTTTAGTGCTAAGCCACTACTAGAAAATGGCACATAATAAATGCTCAAGAAATATTTGTTAAATGAATGAATGGATTAGGAAAATCATAATTATAGATATGCCATGCTTTTATAATAATGTATGCACTGCCCTGATAAAATAAGTGTAAATAAAGTCTTATATGTAATATGGAGAAAATGCCTGCCCTTTATACCTCACAGAGTTGGTAAAAGGATAAAACAATTTGATGCTCATGAATGTTCTTTTTAAATTGTAACTCATTCATAATATTTGTTATTAAAATTTCATTTCAAAGAAGGTAAATAAAATTTCATTTCAAGGAAATTTTTTATATTATTGTTGGAAAAACTCAAAATTAAAATTTGTTATATGCTTGTGCAGTGCCCCTGTAGCTAAATGTGCTTATCTACCAAGGCCCCCAGAACTCAGCCCAGATAATAATCAACTGCCTGCCTGCATTCCTCTTCTCTGTAATCTAGCTTGTATGCCTGCTTAAGTCACGTGAATTTGGAGAAGCCAAAACCAGCAACTGCCTGCTTAGGATATATGCTTAGAAACTGAAACTTAAAAAGCCCACCCAACCCACCTATAAAAGGTCTTGTGAGACTTGGGTTGGGCTCCGGATTTTCAGAGTGCGAGCTCATCTGATGGCCCACTAGCATAATAAACTTCTGACTCTCCATCCCCTGAGTTTCTGCTGTTTCCTTGACAAACTTGATTCTACAAGAGTATAAAAGAAATGCAGTTTTATGACTAAAATGTGCAAAGTCTAGAAGGTTGTAAAGTGAAAAGTAAATATGGCCCCCAAAACTTCTTCCATCTCTTTTCGGGATTTGCACCCCTGTGGTAACTTCCACTAACATTATCTTTTGTATGCTTTCAGAATGTTTCTATGTGCATAACCTATTCTTTAAAAAAAAAAAAAAAACACAAATGAGCTCATACTTCAATTACTAGTCAATTTTTTTCACTTAGCAATACATTCATATCAATTTAAAAGAACTCTAATGCAGCACAATGAAAATGTAAACCTCAGCATAGAATTAAGGACTATCTCAGCAAAACTCATAAGATTGAACATTTGGGAGGGAAAAAGGAAGAGGGTGGAGAAATAAAAATATTCTAAAAGGTGTGTTTCTAGTAGGTTTAGAAAGTAGTAGATAAATGAAGTATCATAATTGAGGGGGAAAAAACTCTAATGCAATCTCTGAAATATTTGCCCAAAAGTATAAAAATCAAGAAATATATTAAAGTATCTATAAAATATTATGGAATTTTTCATTTATTATATTAATATTAATAATTAATAAATATTAAATTAATTTAATGTAATAAGATAGATTAAACAATAATTTATATTATCAATATTTTATATTTAATATCTTATTCATATTATTCATATCACTTTTCCCATGCTGTAAATGCTCTTATTCTCTCAGCCAATGAAAGCTTGTTTGCAGGTCAGACCATGGATACTCTTGGCCAATAAGCTTCATTTGCCATACTTCTTTGTACTCCTCTATACCACCAAAATATAGTCTATCGTGCATCATGATAATTCTGAAATTAGTGTCATCCTATGAAAGATCAAAAAGCAACTTGATGTAGTAATTAAGTGAATGGACTCAGGAGCCAGACTGGGTTCATATCCTGCTTTTACCACTTAAGTACTGTGTGAACTTTGGCAAGTTGTTTAGCTTCTCTGTACCTCAGTTTCTATGTTTGTAAAAAGGGGTAATGATTGTCCCACCTCATAAAGTTATTGTGAGGATTAAGTGAATTAACATTTATAAAATGCTTCAAACAGAGTGTGTCAATTCAAGTCCACCAAGAAACAGATGCTAAACTGGAATTAGACACACAAGGGATTTATTGGGGGAAAGTCCTGTGAAGGATCAGAGGAAAAGAAGCAGAAGTAGGCAGGAGAGTATTCAGACTCCAACGTCAGTCTGATACCTGCCAAAGAAAAAGGCAAAAGAGGAAGAACCTGGGAAGAACCTCAGATCACCTCAGTTCTCAAAAAGTCTCAGCCAGACAAATGGGGAGTCCTGAGTCAAAATTGCCCATTAGAGGAATCCCACATTAGGAAGGAAAGGCTGGCACTAGTATATCTGCCCCTAAGCCACTGGCTGGCACCAGTGGTTTGCGGGGAGGGGAAGGGAGCATGGCCTCAGCATTCACAGTGGCTGCAGCTGGGGACTGTCAATCAGCTGTGCTCCCCACAGCAGGCTCTCTTGAAGGCTATCTGTGTAGTGCATCTCCTTGACACCACACAGGGCCTGGCACATAGTAAATACTAGTAAGTGCTTGATAAATACTAAGAAATAAGGGTATAGGGCAAGGCTGTTAATAGACATATGATAAGAATCACATCTGTAATTTTTAATTTTCTACTAGCCATATTTTTTAAAAGTAAAAATATTTTAATTTACGTTGAATAATGTGACTGAAAACATCCATCTGATAGCCCTCTATCAATCTCTAAATTTTGATCACAGAAAGAATATACTTTCTTTTCAGTTACCCAGAGAACCTTTACTAAAATTAAGTTATATACTACAGAGAAAAGCTCAAAACAGTGCTGGCTGGTTAGCTCAGCTGGTTAGAGAGCAGTGTTGTTAACACCAAGGTCAAAGGTTCGGATCCCCAGGTCAACAACAAAAAACCTCCAGGAAGTAGAAATAGTATCACCTAGTAATTAGCCTGTCTAGGGTTAAACCCCACCTTCACCACTGGCTAGCAAGATGATCGTGGGCAGTTTTCCTTTATCACCAATTAGAACAAGTACAGGCCGTAGAACTGCAGCAATGTTCTGGTGACCCCTCGTGTCAGGTGTTAACCCTTTAGTTTTTGGGGAGGTCTCTTTAGAAGGAAGGTGGGGGTCATGGGGAGAAGCCAGGATGGCCACAGCAGCTGGGGGCTTCCTGTAGAGAGAAGTTGGTAGGTGGCTCCAGGCAGCAGCTGTTTACCAACCATCATGGAAGTATTTCAATATTTTAACCAGCACAGCTTGACTATCACAACGTGACTGGGATATCCATCCAAGGCTAGGGTTGTTCCTCTTCCTCTGAGATCTAGTTTTTTCTTGTTTGGTTTATTTCATTAGGTTTAGGAAGAGGAGACAATTATGACCTAGCTTCACTGCTTTATCTTACCATGAAATCTCTTAAGGAAATACTATTAAATTTGAGTTTCTCAAACCAGGTTAACCCTCCCAACTAAACTACCAAGTTCCATTGGTTCTACCTCCCAAACTGATCTCAAATCTATCTCTTCATTTTACTGTCATAGCTTTGATATTAGACCATCATCTTGTTTGTTCTGGAATCTGCAGTGTTTCTTTATATTTTTATATAACATCATTATTGGTATATAATTCACATACCATACAACTCACCCATTAATTTTTTTTTATTTTTATTTATTTTATTTTATTTTTTTAGTTATTTTACATCGTAAAATATACTGAGTAGTATTCCATTGTGTAAATATGTTTTATACCATATTTTCTTTCTTTCTTTTATTTTATTTTTTAGTTACATAGTAATTGTACATATTTACGGGTACAAAGTTATATTTCATTAAATACATACAATGTGTGATGATCATATCAGGGTAATTATCATATCTATCATTGTGAAAAATTATCATTTCTTTGTGATAAGAGCATTTGAGCTCCTCTCTTCTAACCTCTTGAAAACATACAATTTTTTTTTTCCTTTTTGTCTTTTTTACTGACCGGTAACGGGATCGCAACCCTCGGTGCTGCGCCTGCACCGTGCTCAGCCAGTGAGTAGGAACCGGTCTCCACATGGGATCCAAACCCTCGGCGGGAGGGCCGCTGCGCTCCCAAGCGGCGCACTCTCCAGTGTGCCACCGGGCCGGCCCCATACAATTATTTTTCATCACAGACACCTAGCACTACCATAGACCACTAGAACTTATTTTTCCTA
Organism: Galeopterus variegatus; assembly: GCF_000696425.1. Taxonomy (NCBI): domain Eukaryota; kingdom Metazoa; phylum Chordata; class Mammalia; order Dermoptera; family Cynocephalidae; genus Galeopterus; species Galeopterus variegatus. The sequence goes on along the minus strand of NW_007726351.1, from coordinate 117,573 downwards.
TTTATCTGTAATCTTATATCCCTTAACCAACCTCTTCCTGTGTCCCACCCCCTACCCTTCCCAGCCCCTAGTAACCACAATGTAGAATTCTCTACTTTTATAAGCACAACTTTTTTTAGCTCCCACGTATGAGTGAGAACATGGTGATATTTATCTTTCTATGCCTGACTTATTTCATTTAACCTAATATCTGTCATGCTCATCTGTGTTGCACAAGTGACAGGATTTCATTCTTTTTTAAGGCTGAGTAGTATTTACAAGTTTTATACCACATTTTCTTCATTCATCTGTCAATGGACACCTAGGTTGATTCTATATCTCAGCTATTGCAATTCACCTATTTAAAATGTATAATTCAATCATTTTTTAGTATATTCACAGAGTTGTACAACCATTACCACTACAAATTTAGAGCATTTTTTCATCACCCCCAAAAGAAGCCCCATATTCATTAGCAGTCATTCCTTATTTCCACCAACCACTACTTTCCCCAACCCTCGGCAACTACCAGTCTACTTTTTGTCTCTGTGGTTTTGCATACTCTGAATATTTCATATAGTGGAATCATGCAATATGTGGTCCTCTGTGACTAACTTCTTTCATTCAGCATAACATATTCAAAGTTTATCCATTTTGTAGCATGTATCAGTACTTCTTTTTTTTTAGTGGTTGTAGTGGATTGAATTGTGTCCCCCAAGTTTTACGTATTAGAAATTTAGCCCCCACTGTGACTGTTAAGAGGGTGGGAAATCCTATTATGGTAAATGAAAGGTGGATGCTTGAAGAGGTGATTGGGTTGTAGGGCCATGCCGTAGTGAATGGATTAAAAATGGTGGTCAGGGTGTGGTTCTGAGGGCTTCAAAAGAAGAGAGAAAAGAGTCTCTCTCTGCTCTCTCTGCTTCCACCACCTTGCAATGTGAGATCCCTGAGTCACTTTTGCCACCACCAGATAGACTTTGGACTTCTCACCCTCAGAAATTGTAAGCAATAAATGTCATTTTTCTTTATAAATAACCCAGTTCAAGGTATTTTGTTATAAGCAACAAAAATAGACTAATACAGAAAATTGATGCCAAAGAAATGGGGTGTTGGACCAACCCCGTGGCTCACTCAGGAGAGTGCGGCGCTGGGAGCGCAGTGGTGCTGGTAGTGTGGAGGCTGCGGGTTCGGATCCTATATAGGGATGGCCGGTGCGCTCACTGGCTGGGCGCAGTGCAGACGACACCAAGCCAAGGGTTATGATCCCCTTACTGGTCACAAAAAAAAAAAAGAAAGAAATGGGGTGTTGCTTATAACAGTACTTGAAAATGCAGATGTGGCTTTGGAGCTGGGTGTTAGGCAAAGGTCAGAGGAGTTTGGAGGGTGCAGAAGACAAAAAGACAAGGGAAATTTGGAATGTCTTAGAGACTGGTTACGTGGTGGCAAGCAGAATGCTGATACAAATATGGACTGTAAAGACCATTCTCAGGAGGTTCCAGATAGAAATGAGAAGGAATTTATTGGAAACTGGAGCAAAGATCATTCTTGCTATGAACTGGCAAGGAAATTGGCTGCATTCTGTCCATGTCCTAGGACTTTGTGGAAATTGGAACTCAGGAGTTGTGAACCAGAATGTTTGGCAGAAGAAATTTCTAAGCAGCAAAGCATTAAGGAAGCTTAATGGCTACTTGCAACAGCCTATGCTGAGTTACGGTGGCAAAAACATGACATAAAGCCAGAATTTAAAAGAGAAGCAGAGTGTAAAGATTTGGAAAATTTGCAGCCTGGCCATGTGGTTGAGAAGCAGAGATCATGCAATGGTGCAGCCCAGTAACCATTAGCTAAGAAGAGTAGTACAAAGGAAGGGGATTATCAAGGGAAGGGGAAGAAGGTCCTGAGGGCATTGCAAAAGCCTCTAGGGCCAACCCTTCCATTTCAGGCCCAAAGGCCTAGGGAGACAGAATGGTCTTGGGGAACAGGCCTGAGGCACCCTCAGAAAGCTCATTGCTCAGGGCCACCTCAGGAAGCTGCTTCCAACACCAGCACTCCAGCTGCTTTGGCTGCTCTAGCCATGGCTAAATTGGCCCCAGGTGTGTCTGGACCCACAGCTTTGGTAAATACAAGCCAGAAGCCTTGGTGGCATCCACATGGTGTTAGATCTGCAGGCTTGCAGAATTCCAGAGCTGTGGAGGCTTGGGGGCCTCCACCCAGATTTCAAAGGATGTATGGAAAAGTCTGGGGGCCTAGGAAGAGATCTGTCATAGGGGCAGAGTCACTGCATACAACCTTCACCAGAGCAATGCCTAGTGGAAACGTGGGGTCGGAGTTTCAGCAGAGAAACCCCATCAGCACCATGTCTAGTGGAGCCATGAGAGTGGGACTGCCAGGGAGACCCCAGACCTGTGGAGCTACCAGTGTGCAACACCAGCCTGCAAGAGCTAAAGCATCATCTGGGAGCAGGAAAGCCATGGAAGTGGAGCTGTCAGAGGACTTGGGGACCCACCCCCACACCAGCATGCAGAGGACATTGAACACGGAGTCAAGGTACATGATTCACCAGCTTTGAGATTTAATGCCTGTCCTGCTGGGTTTTGGACTTGTTTGGGACTTGTTTCTCCTTTGTTTTGGCCTATTTCTCCCTTTTGGAATGGGAATATGTACCCTATGCTTGTCCATTGTTTCTTGGAAGTAGATAACTTGTATTGATTTTGCAGATGAGACTCTGAACTTTGGACCTTTGAGTTAAAACAAGTTAAGACTTTGGGGATGAAATGAATGTATTTTCATCTGAAAATGACATGAATTTGGGGGGACCAGGGGTACAATGTAGTGGATTGAATTGCGTCCCCCCAAAACTCCCTGAAGCTTGAATTGTGCCCCCCAGTTTTATGTATTAGAAACTTCCCACTGTGACTGTTAAGAGGGTGGGAAATCCTATTATGGTAAATGAAAGGTGGAGGCTTGAAGAGGTGATTGGGTTGTAGGACCCTGCAGTAGTGAGTGGATTAAAAATGGTGGTCTCCCCCCCTCCCTCCCCCCTCCTCCCTCCTTCCCTCCCTCCTCTCTCTCTCTCTCTGCTCTCTCTCCTTCTACCATCTTGCAATGTGAAACCCCTTGGTCACTTTGCCACCACCAGATGGATTTTGTATTTCCCAGCCTCAGAAACTATAAGGAATAAATGTTGTTTTCTTTATAAATGACCCAGTTCCAGGTATTTTGTTATAAGCAACAAAAATGGACTAATACAGTGCTGAATAACATTCCATTGATGAATATACCATATTAGTGTATCCATTCATCAATTGATGGACATTTGATATGTTCTACTCTTTAGCTATTACGATTAATGCTGCTATGATCATTCATGTAAAGTTTCATGTGGACATAATGTTTTCATTTCTCTAGGGTGCTCATATAGAAATAAAAGTACTAGATGTACTCTTGGTGCAGTATCTAGGCAACTGTTGCCTAATCCAAGGTCACCTATGTTTTAGCCTAAGAGTTTTATAGTTTTAACTCATACATTTAGGTCTTTAATCCACTTTGAGTTAGTTTTTGTATATGGTGTGGGGTGGGGGGTCCACTTTCATTCTGTCGCATGTGGATATCCAGTTTTCCCAACACCATTTGTTGAAAAGACTATCATTTCATCATTGAATGTTCTAGGCACCCTTGTCAAAAATCAATTGGCCATAGAAGCATGGGTTTATTTTAGATTTTCAGTTCTATCCCATTGATCTATATGTCTATTGTGATGCTGGTACCATGCTGTCTCGATTAGTGTAACTTTGAATGGGGAAGGGTGAGTCCTCCAACTATGTTATTCTTTTTCAAGATTGTTTTGGCTATTCTGGGATGCTTAAATTTAAAAATCACCTTGCCAATTTCTGCAAAAAAGCAATCTGGAATTTTGCAAGAGACTGTGTTTAATATATAGGTCAATTTGGGGAGTATTGTCCTTTTAACATTATTAAGACTTCTAGTCTGTGAACAATCTATTTATTTAGGTCTTAATTCTTTTCAACAATTTTTTTTTGTCTTTTTCGTGACCGGTAAGGGGATCACAACCCTTGGTGTGGCATCGCCTGCACCTCGCTCAGCCAGTGAGCACACCGGCCATTCCTATATAGGATCAGAACCCATGGCGGAAGCGACACTGCGCTCCCAGCGCTGCACTCTCCGGAGTGCACCACGGGGCCGGCCCTTCAACAATGTTTTATAGTTTTCAGACCTGCTAGTCTGTAAACAGTCTATTTATTTAGGTCTTAGTTTTTTTCAAAAATGTTTTATAGTTTTCAGAGTATAATTTTGTACTTCTTTTGTTAACTTTATTCTTAAGCATTTTTTTTAATGCTATCATGAATGGAATTGTTTTCTTAATTTTGTTTTTGGTTTATTCATTGCTACTATATAAAAATACAATATATTTTGCATATGTACCTTGTACCCTGAAATCTTGTTGAATGTCTTTATTAGTTCTGATAGTTTGTAGTGAATCCCTTAGGATTTTTTACATGCAAGATCATGTAATCTGCATGTAGAGATAATTTTATTTTTTTCTTTCTAATCTGGATGCTTTTTATTTCATTTTCTTACCTAATTTCTCTGGCTGGATTTTATGGATTGAACGTTTCTGTCACCTCTTCCCCCACCCCCAAATTCATATGTTGCAGTCAATACCCCCAATTTTTTTTTTTTTTTTAAAAAGATGACCGGTAAGGGGATCTCAACCCTTGGCTTGGTGTTGTCAGCACCACGCTCAGCTAGTGAGCAAACCGGCCATCCCTATATAGGATCCGAACCCATGGCCTTGGTGTTATCAGCACCGCACTCTACCGAGTGAGCCACGGGCCGGCCTAATACCCCCAATTTGATGGCATTTAGTAATGAGGATTTTAGGAAGTAATTAGGATTAGATCAGATTAGAGGTGGGGTCCTCATGATGGGATTAGTGTCCTTATAAGAACAGACACCAGAGCTCTCTCTCCTCAGATGATCTCACAGCTCTTTAGGCCAAGATTAAGAAGATTAATTATTCTCCTCTCCCATCTAAATTCAGAAAGGCAAAACTAAGGATCATTCTAGATTTATGAGATTGGCTTTAAAATTTAACTTTAAAGAAGCTGATTAAATATTTTATAATGTTCTTGTTCATGCATAAAATGTTTAAATATATCTAGAGAAAATCTCAGTGTTCAAAGAGATTCTATTATGTGAAACCCTAAATTAGAGTTAATAAACAAAGATTTGGCCATCTAAAAACGTTACTAATCATTGCTATAATTACTTGGCAAGATGGGATTTGCAAGATCAAGATTAGCTTAAGGTGCTATGGATCGAATGTGTCCCCCAAAGGTTCATGTAGTGGGAACTTAATCCCCACTGCAACAGCGTTAAGAGGGTAGGGAATCCTGTTATAGTAATTGAAGGTGGGGCTTTAAAGAGGTGACTACAGTGTGAGGACTTTACCCTTGTGAATGGGTTGATCCATTCATAGAGTAATAAGTTGATGGTTTAATGGGTGGTAGTGGGAGTGGTTCTGATGGCTTTATTTATTTATTTATTATATATTTATTTTGTGGCTGGCCTGTACAGTGATCCAAACCCTTCTGATGGCTTTAAAAAGAAAGCAAGTGAGGAGGTTAGCTCTCTCTCGCTCAGCCGTTCACCACATGACAGACTGCATTGCTGTAGAATCACCAAAAAGAACAAGGCCCTCACCAGGTGTTCCCTGGACCTTGCACTTCCCAGCCTCCAAACTGTAAGAAATAAATTTGATTTTTTTTATAAACTACTCAGTTTCAGATATTCTGTTATAGGCAACAGAAACAGCCTAGTGCATGAGGGGGATCTTCAAAAAGTTTATAGAAAGATTCACATTATCTTTTAATTCCATTTTTACACTAACTTTTTTTTTCCACCAACTTTTTCAAGTACCTTTGTATATGTTATTGTAATTGTCCAAAGGCATAGGGAAACCTAAACCTATAGACACCAGACTTAAATTCTGGAGTCTGGTCAATTTCAGAAGGAGAAAGAAAAGTGTGTACACTTAGCACTAAAATCTCTGACACAAATTGCAGGTCCTTCCATGCAGATGCCTCAAGGCATAGAAAGGGGGTCATAAATGGTGCAGAGCCAGGACAACAAGAAATGCGTAAACTGGACCGGGACAGAGATAGCTATCAGAGCACACCTGGCCATGACCGTCACTGTTTCCTTGCCTGTGAGAATTGGCAGTTAATAAAGAACAACATTGTAGATTAATTTATGTTTACATATTATATTTATTATAGTAGATAAATATTAAATTTTTTAAAATTTTTTGTTTTATTTCTTGATAAATATAAGATTTTAAATATGTACTGAGATACCACACATACATAATTATCTTTCTGAAATTTAATAATTATAGAAAATGACCATTTAATAATTTTTAAAAATTAAAGGCAAGTCAATACTCTTTAAGGTTTTTAATATTTCCATTCTACGTAGTAGTATAAGAAGCATCTGTTTTTTAAAAAGTCTAATATGTTAGTTATCTATCGCTGCCTCAAATTACCCCAAGATTTCGTAGCTTAAAGCAACAATGAACGTGATCTCTCACAGTTTCTGTATGTCAGTCGGTCAGGCGTGGCCTCATTCCTGGTGTTTCTGTCTCAGAGTCTCTCATGAGGTTGTTTTCAAGACGTTGATCAGAGTGCAGTCATCTGAAGGCTTTACTGGTGCTGGAGGATACGTTTCCAAAGTGGCTCTTATACGACTCAAGTCAGTGCTGGCTGTCAGGGAGGCTTCAGCACCTTTCCACACAGGCCTCTCCCAGGCTGCTGGAAGTCTTCATGACCTGCTTCCTCCAGAGCGAAACATCCAAGAAAGCAAAACAGAAGCCACAGTATCTTTTTGTTTTTGTTTGGTTTTTTTGGCAGCTGGCCAGTTTGGGGAGCCAAACCGTTGACCCTGGTGTTACCAACAACATGCTCTAATCAGCTGAACTAACTGGCCAGCTTGAGCCACAATGTTTTTTATGACCTGGCCTCAGAAGTCACTCACCATCAGTCCCTTCCACAATATCGTGTTAGTCTTAAATATCAGACCTCTTCATCATGGGGGAGGACCATGCAAGCGCATGATACCAGCAGACAAGGATCACTGGTGGCCTTCTTGGAGGCTGGCTCCCATGCCCAAGAGCTTCATTCTGATGGTCATGATAGTTTAGGTTTGGTAGCCGAGAACCTACTTCTAGAGTCAGTCCAGTGTTTCAGTTTTGATTGCACTACTAAATTACTCTGTTGAATCCTGTTTCTCATCATATGGAAATGATAGATCCACCTCACAGGTTTGCTGCAAGAAGTAAATGAGTTAACGACACCGAATTACCCTTTCTGTCAGATCATGTTGTTTTCTAGCTCTAAATCCTCCAGTGGCTTCCCATCAGGCTTAGAAGTTCATGGCCTGCCAGACCCTGATCTAGCCGCTAACCACCACGCTGACCTCGCTTCTTCTCACTGTCTTCCTTCCTCACTACACTCCATCCTCTTGTATGGATGTTGGTGCCATTGCAGAGTATAAAAAGAAGGAAGAATTATATTTGCAACGGGTATCAGAATTGGACAAAATTACTTATGAAAGAGATCATTTTAGACAGGCATATGAAGATCTTAGGAAACAAAGGCTTAATGAATTTATGGCAGTTTTTTATGTAATAACAAGTAAATTAAAGGAAAATTATCAAATGCTTTCTTTGGGTGGGGATGCTGAACTGGAGCTTGTAGACAGCTTGGATCCTTTCTCTGAAGGAATCATGTTCAGTGTTCGACCACCCAAGAAAAGTTGGAAGAAGATCTTCAACCTTTCAGGAGGAGAGAAAACCCTTAGTTCATTGGTTTTAGTATTTGCTCTTCACCACTACAAACCCACTCCCCTTTACTTTATGGACGAGATCGATGCAGCCCTTGATTTTAAAAATGTGTCCATCATTGCATTTTATATATATGAGCAAACAAAAAATGCCCAGTTCATAATAATTTCCCTTCGAAAATTCCCTCCAGCCTCCTTGTTGTCCCTCATGTATTCTAAGCTCTCTCCCACCTCAACACCTTTACATTTGCTTTTCCCTCTGCCTGGAGTGTTTTTTTCTTGTATGTTTTCATGGATCATTTGCTCATTTCATTCAGGTCTCTACCTAAACGTTACCTCCTCAGAGACATTTTCTAACTTCTCCATTCATTTCCTTATCCTTTTTTTTTTAATTCTTAACATTTATCATTACCTAACATTATATTGTATATTTCTTTGCCAATTTTGATTATTATGGCTCTCCTTCACTAATATATCAGTTCCATAAAGGACTTTGCCCCATTCATCATCATGACCTTAGTGCCTAGAAGTGTTCCTGGTTTACAGAAGGTGCTCCATACATACTTTTTAAAAAATTAAATAATGCATGTAAATTACTCAGCACTATGCTTGATCCATAGCACCATGAGAATTCAATGTATCTTCACTGATTTCCTCATCTTCATCATCACCATCATCCCCTGACCACCCTAATGGCTCACATGTATATGGTTTCAAATTCTTTGTCATTTACAAAGAGTAGTAATCATACTTTAAAAAGCAAAGCTGTAATCATGTAGTTGTAATTGGGAATGATCTGAAAATTAATGAAACTAAGTGCAAGGGGAAGATTTGTCTCCTATAAGTAACTTTTTTTTTCTGGTGTTCCTGCCTGAGATTGGTCTTTTCCCACCAAATGAGCAGGCTTGCCTCATGACAAATGAGTTGTCTATCGTGTTAGAACACACTCACCTCTGAGAGAGTGTAACAAACATAAATCTGATGCAAGAAACACATTAGGAGGAGAGAGAGATAAAATATTTCAACTACCACGTGTGTGTCTGTGTTAGTTAAATTAAAATTTTAATAGACTTTAAGAAGTTCTCATTACATAGTAAGGATCTGATCATTTTTAATTAGTCATTTTGTTTTATTGATAAAATAACTAGTGAAAGAACCCTTTAAAGATAGATTTCAGAATGGCACCTGTGTCAAATGAAAATTGTAGTCAGGAATCTGGTGTCTGAGGGTTAGGACAGGGGTTGGAGTAGGGTGGGCACCATTCCTTACAGAACATTGTTTATCACATTAACATTTAATATCTATCAGATGTATGCCAATGCAGAAAATTTACAACGGTTAAACAATAAGGGTGGTCTTAATAAATAATCATAGTTTTCTACAGTTTTTTAAAATTCAGCCTTGTCCATATAATCCAATGCAGGATTATTAGAAAGAATATTCTAAATTAACTCCTACTTCTATGCTAGCTATGATTATTTCTATTTTCAGACAAGTCGAGTATTAATAATAGAATCTTTCCTTTCCAACTTTTTTCAATCTATCCTACAGTTATTAAACAACAAGTCCTGAGGGAAAACTATGTATTATACACTGGGCTTTTTTTCTTTTCTTTTTTTTCTTTATGTGGGAAGAAATTTTAATTTTTTTAAATTTATTTTTAGCCACAGAACAAGTCTTAATACATTTAAGAAGACTAAGATCATAGAAAATATGTTCTCTGACCACGAAAACAGAAGGAAATTTAGAGAATTCACAAATGTGTGGAAATTAAACAAAATTCTCCTAAATAAACAATGGGTAAAAAGAAATATCACAAAATCACAGGGAAATTAGAGAGTACCTTGAGATAAAGGCAAACGCACAACATATCAAAATTTATAGGATGCAGGGCTCATGCGGTGCTTAGAGGAAAATTTATACTTGTAAACACCTATATTAAAAATAGGAAAAGTCTCAAATCAGTAATGTAAACTGCCTTCAGAAAATAGGAAGAGAAGAGCAAACTAAACCAAAAGTAAATAGAAGTAGGAAATAACAAAGATTACAACAGAAATATATGAAATAGGGAATTAAAAAACAATAGAGAAAAATCAACAAAACCAAAAGTTGATTCTTTTAAAAGATAAGTAAATAGAAGTAGGAAATAACAAAGATTACAACAGAAATATATGAAATAGGGAATTAAAAAACAATAGAGAAAAATCAACAAAACCAAAAGTTGATTCTTTTAAAAGATCAACAAAATTTGGAAATCTTTATCTAGATTGACCAAGAAAAAAAGAGAGAAGACCGAAATTACTAAAATCAGAAATAAAGCAGAGTCATTATTACATTGTCATTACGGTTTTTTGTGATGTTAAGATTTAGTTTCTTTCTCTTTCTCATTTACATTTTTCTTCTACCAGTGGGTTTTGTTCTTTCTTGTGTAAGATTCTCTCTTTGTCTTTGAGCTTTGACTATGTCTTGAAGAGGATCTTTCTGGGTTGAATCTGTTTGGGAATCTTTGAGCCTGCTAGACTTGAAGATCCATGTCCTTCCCTATACCTGGGAAGTTTCCCATTATTATTTAATTGAATAGGTTTTTCCATGCCTCTTCCTTTCTCCTGTCCTTCTGGAACATTCATGATTTGAATATTTGTGTGCTTAAAGCTATCTGATAGTTCTCTCAGATTTTCTTCATTTTAAAAAATTCTTTTCTCCTTTTTTTTTGTCTGCCTGAGTTATTTCAAAAAGACTATTTTTAAGATCAGAAATTCTTTTTCTGCTTGTTCTAGCCTGCTGCTTAAGCCCTTGCTTGTGTTTTTTATTTTGTTGAGTGAATTTTTCAGTTCCATGAGTTCCATTCTTTTTTAAGGTATTAATCTCTCTGTAAATTTCCTCCTTCATATCCTGGATTTTTTTTTTCTCTTGTTTCATTATTTTGTCTAACTGATTCTTCTCATATCTTAGTGAGTTTCCTACAGATTGTTGTTTGGAATTCCTTTTCAGTTGTTTCAGAGGTCTTCTGCTCTATAGGATCTCGTATTTGAGAGTTATTGTATTCTTTGGTGGTGTCATATTTTCTTGGATTTTCATATTTCTAGTATCTCTATGTTAATGTTTGGTCATCTGGTAGAGCAGTTGCTTCTATTATTCTGGAGTGGGCTTTGAGAAGAGAAATGTCCTCTTCTTTTTTCATTCTCTGCTGGTGACTTTCCTTGTGTCAGAGTAGTCGAGTGTGGAGAGACTCCTACACAGTGACTTTTGCTACTGCTGTGGCATCGAGCCACTTTCATAGTAGCTGTGGCTGTGGTGGTGGCTATGGCTGGGCCACCCACATGAAAATGGTGTTCTCAGCATGCTCCTTGCCTGCTGCCAGGCAGGGGATGCTGTCCTCAGCTCTGCCCTAGGACCCCAGGTGTACTCTGCTTCTTGCCTGCTTCCAGGTGGAGCTCCTGCCTATAAACCAGTCATTCTAAATTCATTTAATACTTGACTCTTAAAAGAGTCATTAGTAATTGAATCTGCCTTTACTAGTTGTCCTGGATCTTTCTAGGCCAAACTCTGAAGCAGAGGATCATGTTTTATAACTCCCTAACTTTTGGAGTTCTCTTATAAGGTTAGTCATTTCTTCCACATGCTCACTATCTCCTCTGTCTGCCACCCCCCCCTCCCCCATGTCCCTGTCAAATCAGATTCTGATACAGGGCTGCTTGCCTATATTGTACCTTAATATAAATTAGGAAAAGGCACCTTTTCCTGTGCCAGAGACAGCCCTGCAAGGGACCTGATTTGGCAGGGACAATGGCCAGGGCACATTGCTTTGCCAGTGGAGCACAGGCTGAATTTGCACCCCCATCACCCCTTGACTGGAGGCCCTAGAGCACAGTAGCAAGCAGTGGAAGTCTCTGTTCCCTCAATGCTGCTCACAGGCTGCCCATGTCTCCACTGTCAACCTAGGAGATGACAACCATGCAAGCTCCTATTGAGTACAGCAAAACTTCACTGAGAGGCAGTATAGCACAGTGGGACTGCATAGCAAAGTGCTTAAGAGTGGGGGTTCTAAAGTCATATGTCTTGGCTTTGAATCCTGTCTCTACCAATTAATAGCCCACAAATTTTGATAAGTTATGTGATCTCTGCAGCTCAGTCTTAGGTTATTGTGAGGCTTACATGAGTTAATACATATAATTCATATTCAATACACATTATTTATTAATATAGAGTAGCCCAGAAAATCTCAAAGAGTTGTTCAGGTATTGCTTTCTCATGCAATTGTGAGCAACTGGATGAAAGTGCAGTTCCATCTGAGAATCCTTTACCTTAATAACTTATGCCCACCCTTTCTGGAGTCAGAGGCTGGCAGACAGCACTGAATCATTCAGCAAGCATTCGAACACTTATTGTGCACAACGGTAGACAAAACATTTTGAGATGACTCCTACCCCTCAAAGTATGTTCCCTAATTCTCAAAAAGTCAATCAAAATAAGAGAACATTATTTATTGTCCTAAAATAAATGTGGCCATATCAGGAAGCATGGCATAGGCCTTCTGGTTTACTAGAATAGAGATGGATAATATTTGGCTTGATTATTGGCTGCATGACCTCAAGTAAGTTACTTAACTTCCCTGAGCCTCAGTTTCCTAATAGGTAAGATAAGGTAAAACAAAACCAAAAATAAGTTTCAAAGGTTATTGTAAGGATTGAGATAATATTTGGAAACAAAAATATTTGTGGCATGATACAGTTTGGATATGTTTGTCCCCCTAAAGCTCATGTTGAAATCTGATCCGCAGTGTGGCAGTGTTGGGAGGTGTTTGGATCATATGGGCAGATCCCTCTTGCATAGATTAGTGCCCTCCCTGGAGGAGTTGGGGGAGTGAGTGAGTTCTTGCTCTATTAATTCCAGTGAAAGATGGTTGTTAAAAGGAGCACCTTCCCTCCCTCTCTCATTTGCTTCCTCTCTTGCCACATGATCTTGTACCTACTGGCTACCTGCCACTTACCACCATGAGTAGAAGCAGCCTGAGGCCCGTGCCATATGCAGCTGTCCCAGAATCATGAGCCAAATAAACTTCTTTTCTTTATAAATTACCCAGTCTCAAGTAGTCTGTTATAGCAATACAAAAGTGGACTAATACATGGCACATGAGGAGGTACTTAATTAATGGTAGCTTTTATCCTATCAGTATTTTCTATTATCATCTAATTTCCTTTGTAGAGATCTTTGATGGCTCCCAATTTTCCACCAGGTAAAGTCCAGATGTGCAATACATTCAAGACCTTTAAATGCATTAGAATCTGCATCCCCACCGACCTTTCTATATACTCCTCTGACCACAAACCTTAGAGCCCGAACACATGGAGCTTCTTGTAGGTTCCAGAACTTGCTATTACAGATCCTCTACTGTGATGCCTAATTTTATGTGTCAACTTGACTGAGTAATGGGGTGCCCAGATATGCATTCAGACATTATTCTGGGTGTTTCTATGAGGGTGCTTTTGGATGAAATTAATAGTTGAGTTGGTACCTGAGTAAAACAGATTGCTCTCCCTCATGCTAGTGGGCTTCATCCAATCAGTTGAAGACTTGAAGAGAACAAAATGTCTGACCATCCCCTGAGGAAGACAGAATTTTCTCTGCCATTGATGGCCTTCCACCTAGAACACAGGCTTTTTTCCTGCCTTTGGACCTGAACTGAAACATCAGCTCTTTCTGGGTCTTGGGCCTGACCGCCTTTGAAATGGAACTACACCATTGGCTCCCTAGTTCTCAGGCCTTCAAACTCAGACTGAAACTAAACTATCGGCTCTCCTGGGTCTCCAGCTTTCCAACTCACCCTGCAGATCTTGGAACCTGCCAAACTCCATAATCATGAGTCGATTCATTATAATAAATTTCTTTATATATGTAAATATAATATATATTATATATATGTATGTATGTATGTATGTATATGTTCTGTTTCTCTGGAGAACCCTGATATACATCTGCCTTTACATTCAAAGTCCCCTCTTTCTAGACAACTCTTCTTGCTTCTTTTCCTTGGTGAACTTCTATCATTCCTTTGTAAACATTTGTATTTAGTTTAAAGAATAAAATAAAATAAGTGTGTAGTTACTCTCCAGGTTAAAAAACAAACAGAAGGCCCTTGAGCACTCTGCATTTTTAAAAAATCATTATTTGTTCTATTTGTATTCTAACAGCATAGAAGATAAAATCCTTACATTGATACATCACCTCTGACTTTAAGAAACCAGGGAACTTAAGAGCCATAAAGTTTCCCAGTCACTCTGCAGAGATGGTATTAGCAATTATTCAAATGCAATCTGAACAATATAATACAATGGTGAAAATAATAGTATTTCAATATTTTAAACTTAAGGTTCTTTTTCTTCTATGTATTGCTTCTTTTGAAAAATCTACAGCATGGATCCTTTGTTTAAAATAAGTATGGGTTTTGTTTTTTGTTTTTGGTGTCCTTTTTTTCTTGACTGGTCATAAGGAACCACTAGGTGGCAGAGGATTCTTTTTTTGATTATAATGAGAAATATAAAAAAAGAATTCAGTAGAAAGCAGGTTTTAGAAAACATAAAAATGTCAAATTAGAGTCTTCATAGATTAAGATATTGCACTAGTATCCCATGACCTTGCCATCGGCAAATTTAGTGTATTCGCTGTAGTTTAGTAGTAACAACAACAACAACAACACCAGTCAAACCACAACCTTACTGAACGCTTGTTGTGTACCATGCACCAAACTAAGAGGTGTCCATACATTACGCTGTTGGGTCCTCACAGCAGTCCAATGAGGCAAGCGCTGTTAATCTCCATCATGTAGAGGAGGAAGCGGAGTCTTGAAGAGGTCAAGCAGTGTGCCCAGGTCATTGGTGAGTAGCAGATTCAAACCAGGTCTGTTGGACTTCAGAGCCTGCGTGATTAACAACCTCACCCACAGACTCAGAACTGGGTGAATTTTTCAGTTTTAGGCATGTATTAGTGTGCCTTCAGATATATTCTCATATTTACAATGTCTTGATAATATCAGTGAGTGTAAGCTTAAAGTCCTTATGAAATAAAGAGTTTATTAGGACTTTACAGGTGCATAGGCCAAACTCTCATCTCTTTTTCTTTTTTTTTTTTATTTTCATTAAATTTTTATTTTGTCAATATACAATGTATATGATTATTATGGCCCATCACCGACACCTCCCTCCCTCCTCCCTCTCTCCTCTCCCCCCCAAGAATGTCCTTTCCGTTTGCTTGTTGTAACAACTTCAAAAAGGTATAGTTGTTATATCTTCTTTTCTAATCACCATGATTATTGTATTTCCTCAGAGCCTCCTTTCCATTATACCTGTGTGCTTGGAAGAGATAATTCATCAATGAAAGCCAATTTTTCCCAAAGACCTTTCTCTAGCCAAAGAACTTTAAGTCCCCTGCAACAGTGTGATTGGCAAGAATGATATTATGCTTGTGTCAATGTACACATGTAAAAATAAAATGAAATCAAATGGCAGAGCTGTTAAAAATTAGTTTTTCCAAGTCCCGTGTGTTCATCTTCAGAAACTACTCCATATTCCAGAGCCTCGAGCTGACAGAAGGCATTCATTATAACAAAAAGGCATTTTTCTTTACTTTGTAAATAACACTTAATAACTGTCTTAAAGGTATAGTGGGAAAAGTGAAAGATATGGAGACAATATTGATTAATGTTAAGGTTTGTGGCAATACGTGACTGTTTTATAAATGTGAAGCAGGGCAGCGATCATGTAGAAATTTTGTTTGACTATGTGACTCATAGGAAATTTCATAGGACTGGTCCTCTTTCTGTTACTTGGTAAAGTTTTGCTTAGCATCTTTATCCTTGTGTTTTCTTTCTATTTCTCTTATTTGGAAAAAAAACAGGGTGGGGGTGCTCTGTGAAGGTGGTATCCCACACCTTCACAGATGTTATTTGAATAAACAAGACTGTCTCCAAATCTTCATGTTCCTGTATGTCAAGGTGGCAGAATAAAATGAGAAAGTTTAAATCTCATGTGTCTTTATTACTTGTTAAGTTACGAAATTGTCCTCATATCATCTAGATTGAATGATGATAATTTTTGTGTGTTTGTTTGTTGGATGGCTGGCCAGTATAGAGATCAAACCCTGGACCTTGATGTTACCAGCACCACACTCTAGCCAACCAAGCAAACCAGACAGCCGCTGTATGATAATATCTTACACTACATTTATATAATGCTTTATAGTTTAGAAGGTGCTTTCAAAACACAACAGCTCTTTTAATCTTTAACACCATGCTTTGAAATAGAAAGGAGAAAAGAGTGGACAGATTCGAATGGCAATTGGTAGTTCATTGGATGTCGGTAGTTTGTGGGAAGTAAAATGTGCTATTTATTTGTATTATTATTTAAACTACATATTATTGTTTTTTATTTTTAACTAACATCATCAAATTATAATAGACAAAATGAAAAATTCAGAAATAATTCTCCATTTGGCTTCCTTTTAAATATTCAACATTTATGTTGGTCAAACTTAAGTGTCTATAATGGCTGTATATTTTAGATGTACCAATAAATTGTGAATTTATATAACTAAGGACTTTTTCTGAAAACAGAAAACAAATAAATAAAACTTTAAGAATTAAATAAAAATTTAAGCATCTTAGGAATTTATGAGAAAAAAATTGCTGTCACACCAATTGCAAATTTCATTGACGAGTGATTTTTAATGTTATTATTTCCTTAAGCCACAGAAGTATGTCAGCAATTAGCAGTTTAAGGACATTTACTGTCACTTTATCAATTAATTGATTTTTCATATGTTATTTTTGACTTCTTTTCCCTTTATTTATTATTTATTTATTTATTTATTTTTTAAAAAGATGACCAGTAAGGGGATCTCAACCCTTCACTTGGTGTTGTCAGCACCACGCTCAGCCAGTGAGCAAACCAGCCATCCCTATATAGGATCCGAACCCGTGGCCTTGGTGTTATCAGCACCGCACTCTACCGAGTGAGCCACGGGCTGGCCTTTTTCCCTTTATTTAAATAAAGAAGTTATTTCACCTATAACAATTTTGAAAGTCTTCTTATCAGAAGTGTCAAAAGAGATCCATCTTCTAATTTTACAATTTAAAATGCTGTGCATTTAGAATGTAATTATCCTATACAGTACTATTTTAGCCTACTTATTTCCTCTACCTGTTGGGTCATATTCTCTTCTATCCATTCATTGTTTAGGAAGAGATACTGCTTACAGTTTTATGTTCTACATGATTTATATATGTGTCATTACGCAATAAAATTATTGAAAGCCAGACATTTTATGTATCTCTCTGTACCTTCCTTCCCTTCTCTGAGCCTCTGTAATGTCTTTTGTTTTCCTACTAAAAATAGCTGTTGTTCAGTTACCTTATAAGTATCAAGAGCCATTATTCCACTGAAAATAGTAGTTTAGTTTCAACAAAAAGGGGCAGCCTTGGCAAAGGCATAAATGTGAAAACATTTCCTATTGTAC
The DNA here is from genome assembly GCF_000696425.1 of Galeopterus variegatus. NCBI lineage: Eukaryota > Metazoa > Chordata > Mammalia > Dermoptera > Cynocephalidae > Galeopterus > Galeopterus variegatus. The sequence continues at coordinate 100,227 of NW_007726351.1, read as the reverse complement.
AAAATTGCATCACCTTCCCCATTGTTCTAGGATAAGTAAGGCTGGCTACTGTGACAATCAAATCTCAAAATGTGAGTGGCTTAACACAATAAAAGGTTATTTTTTGCTTTCATGCAAAGTCCAATGATGATTGTCTGGGTTGGATGGCAGCCTTCAATGTGGTCATTTAGGGTACCCGTCTCCTTCCATCGAGATGGGCGGTGGAGCTTATCTGCTAGGACCTCAAACTCTGCTGCTAGAACCTCTGCAACCAGCCAGCAAGTGTAGATTAAGAAAATAGGGAGGATCACATAGGAAGTTTGTATGATAGACCTGGATATGGTTGGAATGGTTGTGTCCTCATTCTACTGGCTATAACTCAGTCATATGCAAGGGAAGCTAACTGCAGGGAGGCTGGGGAATTTTGTTTAACCATGCATCCAGGAGGTAAAGGAAAAGGTTTTGTTGAACGTGTAGCAGTCTTTGCCAAGCCCATGGTAGTAGTCCTACGAAAGAAGCGACTTTCAGCAACTCTTTCATGTCTTCTTTATGTAGAAGTGATTTGGGTTTGGATTGCAGGATTTTCAAGCCCCATCCTTGCTCTGCTGCCATACCTAATCTTTGAACCTTTAGAGTAGACTGTCATAGGTCTTTTACTGAGAGGTCTCAAATATCATATGGCTCTTGGAGGCTTCAGAGCAGAAAGGGTTGTGGATAGGCATGAAAGAGAGAACTTGGACATGTAGTAGCTGAAGCAGGGGTTCGAATCCACGCAACTCTGCTGAGGCCACTGCCCAAATCCCATAAGGAGAACTCTACCACCATCCTTTCAAACTCTCCTCAGAATCCTATTTCCCATTACTTTTAGCATGACTTGGACCCCACCTCTGGCAGTCAATGAACTCATGATCAATGTGGCCAACATTCATTAGTAGAATTGTCTCCAGGAACAGCTGAACAAAAAAATTCATGAGGTTGTATAGGTTCATTCAGCAAATGTATTAATGAATAGATTAGTGATATTTGAAATAGGTTAAAACATTATTTTTATCCTTACACTATGAAAACACTTGTGCCTAGCACTGAATTTGGTAATTGGGTTGTTTGGTTATTTAAAGTTACATTCAAGTATATCGATCAACTTTTTAATCTTTGAAGCTGACTGAATGTAAATTTAATTTGATAGTTTAAATTTGAATAAGGGCTTTAACCCCTTTTATGGAGATTAAGAGAAACCTCTCTCCTTTTAACTTGTTTTGTTGTTACCATGGAGATCACAGGAGGCACTATCTTTGTAAATTCACAACCCAGATGAATTAGCTTCCATGCAATTAATGTTTTTATACATTAATTCACTTCAAATAATTTTTGAAATGATTTACATTTTTTGTCAAAAATGAATATGGATTTTTTTACCTGTTTGAGTTTCATAAATATGCAGCTGAGGACCATAGGTTATAAATATACAATCAATTCACTGAAGTATTTATTTATGAGTCTAGAGTTATTCACTAGTTGATTGCAAAATGTCATAGCACAAAAGCAATTTAATGGTATAAATTCTTTTTATCAGTTATAGATTATTAAAACGTGCAATTATAATGAAAAATCTTATATATAATATCAAACTTAATGTTATATTCTAAATTATTTAATATTCTATAGGATATATATAATATTCTGTTCTAAATTTCAGAATAATAATTATTTCAAAATATATATGTAAAATGAGAATCACCAAAAGTCATGACAGAAAGATAACATTTTTCCTTCTCTGCATATTATGTCTTTCTCATTTAGAATTATGAGCCACTCAGAAATCTCTGTGGGATTCTGTAGAAAATATGGATTCAGTCCAATGACTGTTATTTTTCTGTCAACTCACTTATCTTAGCCAGAAGTGACATCTTATGTTAATTTTAATTTAAGAAGAAAAGTAAATTCACATTGCTATTCTCCCCAAAGTACATTCAACAAGATTCTGCATACTGAGCTTGAGTTTAGATGCAGCCTCTCACTGGGATGCAGAGGTGAGAAGCTGCAGTCCTTTTTAGTTTCTTGGGGTCTCCCTCTAACCAGCCTTCTACCCATCTAGACTGGAGAATCATCCACCCCTTCCTAAAGCTACCCACCCCACTAAAGATCAAAATAGTTTCTGCTACAGCCAGTAATTAGAATGTAAATAGGGATCAATTTCTGGGGGCTGTTTTAAGTCTATACTTCTCCAGAAAAGCTTTGGAGCCTGAGTTTGTCATCCCAGCTCAGCCATTCACACATTGTAGAATCTTAGGCAAATTACTAAACTTCTCTGTTCCTCAGCTTCCTCTTAATGTAAAATGGGGACATTAACAGTATTTATTTCACAGGAAGGGGTATGAGGGTTATTGTTTGTAAAAGCCAATTGTTAAATTTTCAGGAATTTTGCAAGCTGTTATGCATAGCCCCTATTAAAAATTAAATTATTATACAATTTAATGAATAAGTTATATTAGCTCAAAGGTAATGAATTACTCAAAACTCATCACTTCCTAATTATTTGACTATATTGTACTACTACCTATGTTTTTGAGGTTATTTATATCTCCTGTATCTATATGGGGCAAACAGCATATAATAATGGGCTACTGGGTTCCTGTGAATCTCTGCCCAGCTCTCATGTTGTGACCTCAGGTTGGTAGCTTGAAATTGGCCATGGTGGAAATTGGCAACACTACAAATCAGGTTTTGGGTTTTGGTTTTTTTTTGAGAACTGATTGTTAAACTTTTAGCAGTAAACAATTCTCATAGTGTTTTTAGGATTTGTCATCCTCAAAAAAATATGTTAAATACATGTATGCTATATAAATATGTACTACATATGTTTATATAATAACATGTAAATAGATACATTGTGTGTGTATATTAACAAAATAGCATGGTTGGCACTGTAAGTTCTCAAAATGTATTAGTCGTTATTATTTCTGAGTTGTGTTTATTTTATTTTTCATATCTATATTCCTTCCTCCCTTTCTTCTTCAGTTCTACTTTTTTCCTCTTTCTTCTTTCCCTTCCCCCACTCCCAAACCTGAAGCAGGTGGTCTGGGAAGAGATGAGAACAACTGGAAATCATTCTAGTTCCCCTTTCTTTCCTCCTAACCACTATGGACTTGACTCTGAGCCCCGCCTCCACCAGATCTGAGACTGTATGTTTATCTGATTTAGCACTGGATCCCCAGCACTGGGCAATGAGCCTGCCACATAGTAGCCCTCAAATAATCCCTGCTCTGCAGATCCACCTGAGGGCAGACAGGGAGGGGGCTGCAGGAGCTCTGCAGGACACACACTTGCAGAGTCTTCCTTCTGCTTGCTCTGCTGTCTTATATGCCCCATTTGGTTCTGGAAAGTCAAAGTTACAGTGAGGAACTGCTGCTTTCCAGCACTGTTGCCCTCTCCAGACCACCCCCAAGATTCACCAAAAAAGGTTTTAGAAGATGTTCTAGAGAGTATATTATATTGAATAAACTCAAGCAGCTGTAAACAGCAGTAGACGATTCTGTGAAGTATGCAAATATAATGACTTCCTAAGGTTTTCCTTTGCCCCCAATTCTGGAAATTTGTTATCTTTGTCCTTCTTTCTCTATTTTATATGCCTAGTCAAGAGCTTTCCTATGCAGTAATTGCTGTCAAACTGGCTCTGGTTTTAAGAATCAGAGATATTCATCCTGTTTGTCAATCTAATGAACTGCTTTGGTTCATTTTACTGTTAGAAATCCCTCTGTCCCATGGCCTAATTCAATTTTTATTAATTTGCCTTTTAATGAAGAAATTGGAGGTTTAGTTTTACCATGTCTTGGCTGCATTCTATTTTAAATTATAGGTTATCATTTTGCCCTAATTCAAACTAACGGTAACACCTGGATTTTGAATTGCAGTCGAGTATATATAAATACTGATTTGCTATAGTACAGCCACTTATACTTTTAGTAAACAGATTCATTTATAGATTCTAAAATTTAAAGAGAATTATTCGAGGGATTTTTATATGTATGACTTTTGCCACAATTCTCACTGATCTTCCTATTGCTCTTGATGATCAAAACAGCTCAGGGATCTACAACCAGCTCTTTTATTTATGCCACTGGGGTTAACTTACCTAAATATGAAAATGTTTGCCTTCAGATAATTGTAGATAAAGAAGTGAAATTCCAAGATAATACCTGTCCTTTAATAACCTAGTCCCTAAAATTTTTTTAAAAATAAATAAAGTATTTAATTTCAAAAAGTTGCTAACCTAATTATCTTAAATAGGTTGTGAATTGGTAAAAATCCATTCCTTGGGACAATCTGGTAGCTTTTTAGATTAAAGGTAGCTCAGCACCTGGCTCACAAAGGGCTCTGTGTGGAGGTAAGTTAATTGTCTAATGCAGCCCCTGGTATTGTCCCAGCTACAAAGCAGATGGTGCAGCAAGCAGAGGGCAGCTGTATGGGTCCTGCCTCCTGGTCTCATCTGCTTACAGGCCACAAGTCTCTCTCTCCTTCCCTCCTTCTCTCTCCTTATACTTAGATATACTTCCATTTACTTGCTACTGTGGGCTTAAAAATATTCCTTTCCATCTCTGCCTTCCCAGCCTGCAATAGAGATCTGAAATATAAACTGTCTTTTTGTGTAATAAAAGATAATAGAATGGCTTCCACACATAATTGGAAAAAAGTTCTTTGAGTTTAGGGAAAAGGCCTAGGTTAGGGGTCCCCTGAAGAACAGGTGTTGTAGTGTATTTGAATGGTGGGCCATCTGCTAGATTATGGGACCCTGCTGGGTACAGCTGACTGCCTGACACATCAGGGTGTCACCGATTAATACATCACATGAAACGTGTTAACAGTGTAGTTGTAGGCAATCGTGCCCAGTATGATATGAAGCTGAAATTAAAAAGATAGATCAGTAACTTTCTTGCTCTGTTTGTTGTGGCTAATGTGATACTTAAAGTATATCATATTTGGTAGTTTAGGTTTTCCATTCACTTACTATTGAGTAAAGCTATAAAACCTGTTATTTTCTCTTTTATACTATACGGATCCAATAACATTAATCTTTCAAAATGTAAGATCTCCTCCTCTACAAAATAAAATGCAATCAAACAATGTTCTACCCAAAAGCACATTTCTCAAAGATCAGACTATTACTTTTGTAAGATTCTGCCATCCTAACCCAGAGTTTTTTAAAGTATTACCAGACTTCACTGTTCTATTTCATGAACGTAGTACATATCCAAAATGTGTTACTTTGTCTTGACTTTCTTTGAATGACATTTCTGTCTCCTAAAAGTTCTTGTTCATATTTTTGAGGGGTGTAGGTGTAGAACCATTTGCAGCCATTATACACTTTTATGAAGTATGATATATATTATCTGAGTGATCTGTCTACTACTCTTACATCTCTCAGACAGGCTGGCAATTACTAGCAGTGCTCTTTGACTTGAAAAACAGCTGACAGAAACTGAAGGAAACACCTTACAACTACCAGGGAAAATGTTATAATTGGATTATAACTTTCCTTTCCAAAGGGAACTATATATATATATACTATTATATATACTAATATATACTATTATACTAATATATATTACTAATATATATACTATTTAGACATAGGAAATAAGCTGGGAAATATAAACTAAACAATAAAAGCGACTGGATTCATAATAAATTGATAGCTCTTGGTCTTTAGTGAAACAAGAAAATCTCTTCTTATATGAGCAGGAAGTCTTATATGAAAACAGAGCACAGTTTTCTGTGTTTTCCTCTGTCCGACCTCTCCAGTTCTTGTAGGAATTATGCTGGTGTGTTGTAATAATGTGCTAATAGTCCAAAGACCAGAAGCATCATTAGTAAGATTGGAGGTTTGTGAACATTTATTACAAGTTCCATCTCAAAACTGAAATCGTAGTCGGGGGCTTTCCTTCTTCCTCTCAACAAAGGCACTGAGCCAGAATCAGACTCTTGGGGTTCTGGCAAGTTGGGAAAGGTATTTTGCCTATCTATTCAAATGCTTCCTGGCTTCAGTCTGGTCAGTCTGAACCACAAGACAGATAGGTCCAGATCTTCAGGCCGCAGCAGCTGGGATAGAGAAAGAAGAAGGGAAGGAGGAGGTATGGAGCTCTGTCCAAGCAGCCACAGTCCTTGGGAAGAGCCCATGTTCCTGGACGGGAGGGGTGGGGAGTTCTTACAGTCTCACCCAAGGGGAAGCCCCATTTACACAAAGTCTACATAACAGATGTTGGCACATTGGTGACTTGCCAAGTAAAGTGAAACCCAAACCCCCAAGCTAAAGACCAGCTCCTTTTCATAAAATGCTATAGTCTGCCAGCAAATCAATTGGGCTTCCTCTTACAGCATCAGCCTGAGATGACAACCAACATTCAAGATAATTATCATTCATAAGAGGTAAAATAACATTTTAAGGGTTTTTAGTCGCTCCTTTGTTAGGGAGCATGATTCTACAGAAATTCTGGTTCCCCTTGATGAAATGCAGGGATTGTTAAAATTAGGTAAACTAAAAGTAGTTCTAAAAACAAACAAACAAAAAATTAAATTTAAGATGTTGCATGCATCTTACCAAGGGGAACAGAAATCTGAGCAGTGTTCAAAGGAGGTATCTTTTACAAAAGCAGGGAGAGATATAATAATAGAAATTTAAGCAGTGGCTCACAGCCAATTTTATATCATTTAGATTGAGAACAAATTGTGCCATTACATCCATCCTTAGAAAAAAACATATCCTGCTCGAATGGGAGAATGGGTGAAAGAGACTTATGAGGTACTTTTGAAGAAAGCGTGCCTTCTGGGAAACAAATGAGAGGCAATCAATGAAACAGTTGCAAACAGTAAATATGAAAATTCAGGATCGAAAATCCAAACCAATATCAATTGAAACATAAGCGTGGAGTGAATAGGTGAGATAATTTAGGGTCAATACTCATCTCAGACTCTTTGCACTCAAATTACCATAGCTAAAGTCATACCTCTTTATTTTGTCAACATAGATCAATTGTAGCTGCCCATGACCTGAACTTGGAACTATTTTATCTTTGTATATGTTTAATGTAATTCAACAAACAATTAAAATCTCAAACAAAGATCACCCACCAAAACAAGGGCTCTTAGGTACCAAGAATCTTAAAGTTTAGAAAAATTGAGGTATCTATATCTGAATTGATCTTTAAGGACACGATAACTTTAATTAATCCACAAGCTCAGAAGCTGAGTTCTGAAATCTCTTAATTGCCATCTACTAGCAACAACTTCTTTTTGTTGTTTTTGTTGTATTTATTTATTTATTCATTTATTTTTCCTAGCAATAACTTCTGAGATACCACAAGAGATGTGTACATTTGCTATTGCATCCAATGTTCAATGTAGGAAATGCTAAGCCCATCACCATTTTTGTGAATAGAGCTGTGAAAATAGTAAGACAAAAATGTATTTGATCTCTGCTCCCAGTCTCTGGCACAGAGCTCCTAAAACCCTTGTAATTTCCATAGTGATAGGGGTGCTAGTTGCTCTAATATTTGGTCTTTGTCCCTGGTTGCTAACACACAGCTCCTGATCTCTTGGAATTTCCTGAGTGATAGAAACATCTTTTGTTCTAAGGAGGTGATTCTAAGTGGGCTCCTCGATGGGGGCTGGTCACCAGAAAGACCAAGCCATGACTAGAAGCTTGGAACTGTCAGCCCCACTACTCATCCTCTGGGAAGGAAAGAGGGGCTGGAGATTGAGTGAATAATCGATCGTGCCTATGTGATGGAGGCTCCATAAAAATCCCTGAACTACAGAGTTTGGACAGCTTCCTGGTTGCTGAACACATGCAGGTGCCTGGAGGGTAGTGTGCCCCAAGGGGGCATGGAAGCTCATTGCCTCTCCCCCCCATACCTAGCCCTATGCATCTCTTCCATTTGGCTTTTCATCTGTATCTTTTGTAATGGCCTTTATAATAAACCAGTAAACAGAAGTAAACTGTTTCCCTGAGTTCTGTGAGCCACTCTAGCAAATTAATTGATCCCAAGTAGGGGATCATGGGAAACCCCAACTGACAGCTTGTTGATCAGAGGTTTCAGAGATCTAATTTATGACTGGCATCTGAAGTGGGGGCAGTCTTGTGGGACTGAGCCCCTGACCTATGGGATTTGACTCTAATGTAAAATAGATAACAACAGAATTGAATTATGGATGGAACTGGATGCCCAGTTTGTGCCCACTGGAGAATTGTTTGGTGCATGAGGAAAAACCCATACTCCCGATGTCATAAGTGGAGTACTGAAGAGTGTATTGAGTTGTAAGTGTGAGAGTGGGAAGAACAGTCTGGTTTTCCTCCCTAAAATGAGGCCCCTGGTGGCACATTCCCTGGGTAGAGTGGAGAAGCGATCTTTCAACACTTCCCTCACTCTCTCCTGCCACAGCCTTCTTTCCTACCACCAGCAGCCCATGCGGCCACCGGTGCAGCATGTGTTAACATGACATCGAAAGCAGTAAGGAGTAAGAGGGAGTTAGTTCCAGTGGGAGGTGGGGACTGGCTGTTCTTCACCACAGGAGCTTGACCTGCCTGTGGCGTGGCTCCTTCTGGACTGGGGCAGTAGGCGGGCTCTGGGCCTCCCAGTCCTGTGACATGAGTGTGGATTCTGGGAGGCATGCATTCCACGCAGAGGTGCATGCTGTTCCCGACATGGCTTTAGGAGGTCACATTTCTCCCCACTTTTACTGAGAAAGGACTGCTGAGCTCAAGCGCTACTGAAACCAAAGGACACACGCAGCTAATTGTCAGCTGACCACCAATAGGCTAACCATGCCTCAGAGTCCAAAATTCCTCATTTAAAAAAAAATGTACACTCTATGCAAAGGGGTTTAGCCAAGAAAAGTGAGTATTTCTTTCTCCTTATGGAAAAAGAGTGTTAGACTTCAAATGTGATAAATACATAAACTGGCTCAATCATTAATTTTTCTTAAATGCCTGTGGAAATTTATACAGATTAAACTTAATTTTTCAATGACACTTCTTTCTTTCTGAGATTTTCATTAAAAAGTGAAATTTATTTTTATATCATATCCTTACAAATGCATTCTTAATATCAAGGTTTTCCAAAATTTCCTTATACCAATTTTCCTAATACAAATTTTTATACCATTTTCTATAAATGTGATAAAAACAATACATTCAGTTTATTCTCCATTGTTAAGTACTATAAAATAACAGTAGCAGACAAGAATTTAATTAATTAAGAAAATACATAGGTATGGAAGTCACTCTTTGATGAATTAGATACTACATAAGATATTTACATAATATATTCGATCCAAGGGTATAGGGAGAAATCTGGACTCAAAGGTTTAACTTTCAAAAATGACGTAAAGATTAAATAAACTTTTACATATCAAAATTGAGTGAGCTTCTTTTGGAATTCCAGGGTCTTATATGAATAGCCTGGTCCTAGTAGCCAAAAACCAACATTTCTCCTAATGTTTGAGCCTGTATAGTTATTCTCAAGGTAAATGGGAAATCCCACATAAATTTTATTTGTAGAGTCTCAAACAACAACTACTTAATGACAAATATCAATGATATTGGTATATCTTAAAATTCAATGTCTGTTTGGGGGAGGGAACTTATGTAATAGTTTATTGCACCAATAAATGCCTTAAATTAGAATACTTTATTAAGGTTTTATACTAAAAAGAGCTTTAACTCAGTTAATGGGAACTCAAGGGATCCTGTATTTTAGTTTTAGTAGATTATGGGGCAGACTTTCTAAACTTTTTCTTAAAATTTTATAAGTTATGACCAATAAAAATAATACCTACATTGCATACATGTTGGCAGGGTCTGTAGAGATCTATTAGCCATTTGAAATTTAGCTTTGAAAAGCTTTAAGCTCACCCACACTTCTCCTCACCAGGGAAAATTAATGCGTAAGTTGGTTTGTTCTATATTCACCTACTTGCCATTTTTACTTGTCTTTCTTCTGATACAGTGTTGTATTTACTGTTAAGGGTAATATTCTCTCTGGAAATAATACATGAATAACATCCAGCAATTATTAGCCACAGTGGGATATTGGATTACAGATAGGAAACCTTGGAGATTTAAAGCTTTCCATAGGGACCAAACTCCCAGGAGACTCCTTATTTCTTCTGCTTCCACCTGCGGGTTATGCTTTGCTTTAGTTGGGAGAGTCTTGGTTTATCTCCTGTGGTATATGGATAGGTAGGAAAAGTTCAGCAACTTTCCAGTTCAATCCGAAAACTATCAAATAGTTGGCCGTGTTGGTCCTGTACATTGTCCTATAGTCATGTTTCACTGAAGTGATTCTTAAAAGAAGCTATACCCTGAAGAAACTCTAGAATCCGAAAACTATCAAATAGTTGGCCGTGTTGGTCCTGTACATTGTCCTATAGTCATGTTTCCCTGAAGTGATTCTTAAAAGAAGCTATACCCTAAAGAAACTCTAGGAAGAGGAGTTAAATGATTGTAGGAAAAATTCCACCAGACATATGAAGAATTTCATGGAGGAAAGATTGATTGCCTTGAACTGGATGTTGAACAAGGTCGAGATTGATTGATTGATTGTTTATGGCAGCTGGCCGATAAGGGGATCCAAAACTTTGACCTTGGTGTTATCAACACTGCATTCTAACCAACTGAGCTAACCAGCCAGCCCTGAAATAGCTATTTAATAGTTGTTTTTTTTTTAACATTTTTTTTAAATGATAATTTAACTAGAGGCAGAACTCTACACTGGATGATGGGCTATTGGATCAAAAACATCATTGTTTATGGCAGCTGGCCGATAAGGGGATCCAAAACTTTGACCTTGGTGTTATCAACACTACATAGCTAGCCAGCCCTGAAATAGCTATTTAATAGTTGTTTTTTTTTTAACATTTATTTTTTTTTAATGATAATTTAACTAGAGGCAGAACTCTAGACTAGATGATGGGCTATTGGATCAAAAACATTTTCTATAGAGCCCTATGATTATCTAAGAAATACCTCTGATCTCTCTTTTCAAAAAGACAATAAAACATACCTGTGTTCATAAGAGACATTATAAACACAAAGCACTTGGACCTTGATGTACCTACAGTATTTTAAGCCAATTGACTGCTGAAATGAATGGAACGATGGATTTCTCAGACTGTTATCCAGACATAGTAGATTCAAAAAGGAAAAAAAATATCACTTTCTTTTTTCCCATAGGTGAGAATATCTTGCATTCCTCAGACTTAAATTTATTCTAATCTATTTTCTATTCAACAGTCCATTCATTTGCCAAAGGATTATTTCCTAATACATCATAAAGCATGAAATGAATTAATAATGAAGCGAAGATAACTAATAATTATACTCTGTAATTTCTACAGTAGAAATTATGAAAGTCACCAATTTAAAATTCCCAGTGAGAGAAATATACCTTCTTTCTACTCTGTGTTTTAACACAGAGAAAGTGAAGATTGTGGAGCTAAGATACTACCTGAATTACGACTGGTGGCATTTGTGAAAAGAAAATGCCAAACTGCTTTCAGAAGATTTTGAATGACAGAAGAACCAAGAGAGGATCTGAACTAAAACTGGAGTAGAGGGCTGGCCAGTTAGCTCCGATGGTTAGAGAGTGGGGTTATAATAACATCAAGGGATCGGATCCCCATACTGAATAGCCACCAAAAGAATAAAAATAAAAGATAAACTAAAACAGGTGTAGAGAGAAATCTCTGACACTAAGAGAATGATGCTTTCATTATTCCCCTAATTATTTCAGCCAGAAATGTCTTCCATTATATACAGCCTTAGTCAGACCAGTTACCACTGCGCTGGGATTGAACACTGAATCCCTCCTACTCTTTTTCCATGTATTACTAGTTTTATTCCTGGTGTCCTTTCGATTGTCCGCATGCTGCCCTATGAAAGAATTCAAGGTAAACACTGTTCCCTAGGAATTATCTGGTTCTTGTCTGTCTCCTTCAGGTAAGTAAATGAAATCAACCATCTAAATACTCACATCATCTTCTCAGTATTAAGAAGCTTTTTACTGGGGGAACTGTATTAAGTTTGTCCCAGGGTAGAATCTGATGGTTTTTTTGTTTTTTTTTTAATTTTTATTATTTTTTTTAATTTTTTTTTTTTTTTTCTAAAAGATGACTGGTAAGGGGATCTTAACCCTTGACTTGGTGTTGTCAGCACCACGCTCACCCAGTGAGCAAACCGGCCATCCCTATATGGGATCCGAACCCGTGGCCTTGGTGTTATCAGCACCGCACTCTCCCGAGTGAGCTACAGGCCGGCCCAGAATCTGATGTTTTAAATCGTCCTAACATAATATGCTGTATTCTAACACAATCAGCTTTGGCAGCATCTAGTCAAAGCCCAACCATGTGATACGTTTTTAGATTCACAGATTCATGAGAAGGCACCATCTTGTTTAATCAAGACACTGCAGAGCGTATCAAAAGGACACATATGAATTATTGTTTCCCAAAGCATTGGTAGTGAAAGACTATTCCTTAAATTTTTCTGTTGCAGGCCAATAGTTTTTGTAAAATACAATGAAAGTGAATTACTAGAAAATGATACTGAATATCAGCAAAATCAACATGCTATAAAAAACATCTGAGAGCATACTCTCAATTTCTATAATCACAAACTGGCACCAGTCCCTAGGCCTTGTCTTGCACAGCATTGTTCTTAAATGTTCTTGTTACTTTATCCCAGACATGTGTGTGCATCACTGTCATACCAAGGACAGGGAGGTGGGAGCAGTCCACCTGGTGCAGGCAATGGGAAGCTGTGTTGTCTATAGAGAAGTTTAAAACAATTATATTACTGACCAAAAGTCAGTCTACTTTTTGTTATCATCATTCACCAGCAATTCTAAACAATGTCAGTGATAAAATACTTCTCCCCTCACAAAACATCTTTTCTGTACAGAACCTACTGTTTACACTTTAATCAGTTTTGTTGTTGTGCCCTACATGGTCTCTAGTTTCTCTACACTCTCTGTTATCGAATAGGATATACTGCTTTATTAAGAGTCTGACCAATTCATAAAACAATGGAAGATTTTTCTTGACTGTTCAGATATTAAATTTCTTTCATATGTCTCTGTTTTTAACAATAGCACTGTCATTGTTAATTAACATTTGGCTTATGAAATCAACTGTACCCAGGTCTTTTTTCCTCTAGTGTTTAGGCTTAACCAATACTTCTGTATCATAAATTTCTAGTTGGAGAGTTTTGTTATTTCCCCTAAATATACTGTGGGATTCTCTTCTCTTCTGAAATCCACCCATTGTTGAATTAGTCTTCCAACTGGTCTACGTAAACTTAAGTTGTTTCTGCCTCCCAGAATGATAACAATAGCCCAGTCTTAGGTTAGGTTGCCCTAGGAGTAAAGCTCGTAATAGGGATGTGGGGTATGTGTTTTATTAGGGAGTGTTCTTCAGGAAGAAACCTGTAAAGGATGAGAGAATCAGGATAGGGAAGGGGAAGGAGCTGAGCAAGGATATGGTCTCAGGTTAAACCTAGCCTTGCAGAGGTGGGGCGAATGCTCTAGAGTATAAATCACAGTGCACAGTGGTCCTGCCTGTAACAGACTATCCCTGTCTGCCCTTGGGAGGGGAGTATATAACTCCCAAGCACCCTAGCTGTGGGACTTGAAGGTGGAAGTCATGTGCACAGGTCTGGTATATGTCATCCAGGTGGAAGACCAGCAGCACCTACGACAGTCCATACCGTGCAGTGCTCAGACCCACCAGCTTCCCACATTAAGCTTACTCCATCCAGATACAACTTCTCCAGGATTCTAGTTGGTCACAATTTCAGAGGAAGATTGCAAGAGGAAGGTTAGGGAAAGAAAGTAGATTTCTGCCATGGCAGTTGGTCCCAAGGCTATAACCCATGCTCATTATCACCCTCGTTTCCCACCTAGTCCAGACTCCCCTCATCCTTGACTAGTACTCCTGCTAGTTTAGGTGGCTTGCTTGGTGGGGTGACACAGTCCCACATCACTGAGAAGTTGGGCTCCCTCTTACTGTGCTTTATCAGTGTATGGTTACTGTACTTGCCCATTTGCAGCTAAAACTGGGCATGGAAGAACCATGAGATGCCTCAGTAGATCACCTGAGCACCAAGGATATTCCTCCCATCCTTATTTTGTATCAGGCTTACTCCCCCATAACAGTCAGTCAGCTACATCTGACAGTACAGGGACCCTTTTGTGTGCCAGCTAGTCTACTGCACAAGGAGCCTTAAGTGACCAGATGGCAGCCACAGCAATAACATTCGTGGGTGTCTTGAGGCACCCCGTTGGAAACATCCCCTTTATGAGAACCAGGACTTCTAGACCCACAGGTCCAAAAGCTGCGAGAATGGGAAGCACAAAGTCCACAGGTGGATCATTGGCAATGATGGAGAGAAGTGCTCCTCCTACTTCTACCCTTTGGTTCCCCAGCCCACGAGTCTATCTGGTCTACCTGTTTGGGAAACAGTACAGTAAACTGGCTATTGATGAGGTATATACATCTTGAAGGACAGCATCCCCTCCTCACAGTGTTTCCACTTCCAACCTGGCACATCTGCCATACTTTCAAGTGTCCTTTCCAGAGCTCTACCAAGCTGGCAGCTTCTGTATGATGATGTGGTAGGATCAGTGAATCTCATGTTAATGTACCTATTGCCACACATTCTTTGTCAAGAAGGATTCTCTTAGTCCAAGGTGGTGTTTTTCAGGATCCTATGCCAGGATATCAGACACAGATTTGTGAGCTTTTTGTTAGTGTTGCTGGCTGAGGCATTGTGGATAGGAAGGGTAAACCCATCCAGAATTATGTATCAGTCCTTATCAGGATGACTCATTAATCTTTTTAGGATAGAAGGCATCTGATGGAATCATCTTGCCATTATGTGATCAAAGGATGATACTGTATCGGGGTCAATTTGAGTTTCTGTTACTGGAAAGTCAGACTTTCATCAACAGGAAAGTCTTGATCATCTACTGGGCCCGGGGATAGTCTCCATCCCCACCTCAGTGGCTACTCCATTCTTGAGTGCATTGGCTGACATATACTGGCAGTCTTCCTGTCCACTTGGTTATTTGCTGCTGCTTCTATGGTGGGTGCTGTCTGGTGGGCATTAATGTGCAATATGAAGATCTCACACTTTGTTCCCACTCTAATAGATCCATTCACATGCCCGTTTCCCAGAATATTTTTGTTCCCATACCCCGTCAGTGGAGTAAACTAGGCTGTGTGTGTGTGTGTGTTGATTTTTATGTATATTTCTATATTTATTGAAATCCATAAGTTCACACCAATGTCTCCAGATCCAGTCCAACACTTTGAGCACCATGATAGTAATTCTAGTTTTGTCCCTTTCGATATTTGAACTCCCTTCTCCAACAGTGAGAAATCTGGTTCCAGTTATCCTTAATTAATTTACTTATTTGATCAATTTCCCTGTTCAATCTCACATTGCTGCTGTTGCCCCTACCCTTTGTGGACCCCCTCCTCACCCCACTTGGGCTCCAATATCCCACCCCAGTTCTTCCTTCCAAATAGATGTCCTCCTCATTCTGGGAAGGTTCTGACACCTCAGGCCAGGCCTGCCCTCCTGCATGGATGTCTTCTTCATCCTGTTCAGATTTTGACACCATTCAGAGGGAATCTTGGGTCACACAGTCTGTGAGTCTGAACCATGTGGTCCAAGCCATCTTTACTAGAGCTTAACAATGGGGACATTGGCACAGGTAATGAGATAGTGTTACCTCGTCTGCCATTTGTCATTTTTTCTTTAGCATATAGCTCTTTCTAGTATTGTCCATGAGAGGGACAGGGCAAGAGAAAAGATTGATTGGCAGGGCAGAATTTGAGAATTCCAATACCATCAATTCTTATGTCCCTAAGATTAAGCACAATAAATGATGAAGATATGTAAAAAAGAAAAAAGTGCAGAATTATTATTGACATGTGCCAATATATGACATATTAAATTATCTTCATCATAACAAAACCCTATAGAACTCTTTGAGTACACATTAAAATATTTAGGTTAACAAATCACATGCAAGATGATCACAAAGGCTGTATGTGATGAGTGAGAACAGCCCTTAGTAATATTTTTTAATTTCCATTCCATAACTTATCACTATAATAATTGCATTCTTTGTTTTATCAATATCAAAAAAATTTTTAGTATAAGTATGTCCCATGTAATATCTGGGAAATAACTATTTCCCAGATAAAATATAAAAATATTTGTTGCTTATCTGAAATTAAAATTTAACAGGGTTTTTTGTTTCAAAAAAAAAAAAAAAAAAAAAAAAAAAAAGAAAGAAAAAAGTCCAAAAAACCCCCCAAAAATATTAAAACAGGGGAAAAAAAGAAAAAGTAAATGAACATTTTTTAAAAGTTAGTAAAAAAAAGTAACAGGGTGTCCTGTATTTTTATCTGCTAGATCTGGCAACCCTAGGTAAGAAGTGAAGCCAAAAAATACTTTATTTGCTTGTTTTTCTTAAGCTCAACCACTGTATCCAGTAAAGAGAATGTAACCCATACAACAACAGCAACTGGTACTGAGCTGGGAGTTCTTCCAGATGTTATCAGGACCAAAATTAACCGGTGAAAGATGAGAGAAACAGACTAGGGGAGTGCTCCTAACACTAGGAAAAACAGAAAGAGAGAAAAGGAAGAAACCAAGAAGATGGAAGACAGAAGAAAAAGAAGAGAAAAGAAAAGAGAATAAGAAAGGAAGAGAACAGAGGAGAGAAAGAAGCCAATGGTAGAAGGAAGATGAAGCCACGTAAGAGAGGACACTGACATTTTTACCAGCTCAGCAGCAGCAGAATGAAGCCAAAACCCAACAGAAGGGAACCATGTAGCCACGTCCAGACCAAAGCACAGCTATGATCAGATGCTTATCAGATAAATAATCTAGTAATGTCTCCTTCTCCAAGAAGGAATAACTGGACAAGCACTTACATCTGTGCTTCATATTCAAGCCATAGGCCCAGAGTGATTTTTTATTATGAAAAAATGCTTCTGCAGCATCTCCGTATCCACCTTCTCCAAAATGAGCCTTTGCAAATACGTAACAAACATCTTTTGTTATTCATGACTTTAGAAAATTATTGCAAAGAAATGTACCAGAATAGAGTCAGATTAACACCCCCAAAAAATCCTACCAAGAAATCAGATAATTTGATGACACATATCACAAATATATGCTAGAACTTATTTTTCCTGCATAGCAGAGGCACTAAACATTCCATTTGAATTGTAACAGCAACATCAAGCAAGCGTGGAACTTCAGCCAGGGAGTTTAAATAAACAGGAAACTGAAGACTATCACAGAAACTTTAGAAAACATCTGATCCAAGTATGTCTCTTAACCAATAAAGAAATTAACTACTAGGACAACATCATATGTAAATCAAGTGTTGGAAGGTTTGGGTCAGTTAAGAAACCGTGGCAGCAGACACACTTGTGTTCTGTCCTGCCCACAGCCCCTGCCCCCACCAGTTTAGCCTGATTTCCAGCCACCTGCATCTCCTTTCCCTTACCTGAGAGCAAGAACTCCTGCTGCTAGAACCCACTATGTGAAGTCAGCAGGCTGAAAATGAACACTCCCCTGGAGCAGCCCTCAAGTACCCCCTCACTCCCAGTGGGACAGCTCTGAGGTGTGGGGGGGTCTAAGCTGGCCCCCAAAGGTCTTGCAGTGGGATTAAGCTCACCTCCCACATGGCTGGCTGGTGTGATGACACAGTCTTTATCAGCTGCCTCCCTTTCTTGTCTCATTTCCTCACCTCTTATCAGGGCTGCTTTCACCTCCCCAATAAACTACCTGCACTTGTATCTATTCTGCCACAGGGAACCCTATCTAAGGTAGTCAAACTTCTAGAAGTTTGCTGTATCCCCAAATTTCTGACCAATGTAGTAGATTATTAGAATGCATTTGGTTAATCTCATTTTAATATACTTTGATAATATTCTATTGTGCCTTATAACAATAATTGCTATTTATATCACTTATTTTTTTAAAGAGCTTTTATATATATTATCCTAATCTTTCATTCATTTGTATTTTCTCTTTTAGATGAACTCGTGAATTAGTAAACCATCAACTGACAAGAAAAATGAAACTTTACTGTTAGTAGATAGCTATGACTGGGCTCTTATGGAAAAACAAGAATAAGAAAAACAAAACTATTTTGAAAAACTAAATGAGGTGAGGCAGACATAGAAGAGCTTGAAGTCCTTTTAAGGACTCTGGCATAATTGGAGTTGCTAATTACTCCTCATAGCAGCTAAGTAGGCTAGGTTACCTTTGCCTGTGTCCTACTAAATCACTGCCTAAAAACTGCTCTAGAATTGGAAAGCTCTGAGGGTTTCTCTGAACTCTAAAAACTTCTTAAGTAGCTACAGAAAAATCATCTCAGTATTTTAGGCACTCCACTTCTCAGGCAAGAAGGAAGGGATTTATTAATGTCAGGAAGAAGACACTTTATGCAAGCCCCCCTGGGGTAGATTGTTATTATAGTTTTGGCTACCCTACCCCTCGGAACACCCTTCCTGTGCTGGAAAGTTCTCCATCTCTTGAGTCCTGGCCTTCTCATAACAGAAGCTCTTTCCCACCTCCTGTGCAACTAGGCACCAGCCGGTGACTGAAGCCACCCATGCAACAACTCAGCTCAGAAACTGGTGACCCACCTAAGTTAGTATACTCATGTTCATGCTGGAGAAAGCGACTGTGCAGACATGGGCTTCCAGAGGCATCCAAAGCTTAAGTTCAGCTATAAGCTACAGTCTGTTTTGGGGGGCAGCAGTGAGCCCTGGTATGGTCTCCATCTGGGGATTCTACAGAGGCCATCCTGTGGTAGGATTTGCACATTGCTCTGGGCTTGTATGACTTTCAAAGCCAATTCTCTGGTCCTCCTGAAGAGTCTTATGCTACCAACATCATTCGATACTTTTCTGCTTAAATTAGCTACAGTGAACTTCTGTCACTTGCAGCTAAGAACTGTCTGACACCCTTTATATGCAAAGCTGGGATGTAAGAAATTTAAAGATGAATTGGATAGTGTCCTCAAGGAGCTTATAGTACAGTGAAGAGAAAATGTAAATAATCACAACAACAGTAGTCTCAGAGAGGGTAGAAGAGTGTTGAAGGTAAGAGCAAAGCCTTTGGAGACAGAGTGCTTAGGGTTCAAATCCTGGCTCCCCCATTACGCACTGTGCTTCTTAGACAAGTTTACTTAATCTCTCCATGCCTCAGTTTCCTTGTCTGTAAAATAGAGATAATAAGACTATCTTACAGGGTTTTATGGTGGAGTGTCGTGATTGCCTCCCACATCCGTTCCCTTTCCTGGGCACATGGCTGCGCAGATGAGGGATGTATTTTCAACCTCCCTTAGAACTAATTAGATGCAGTCCTGTGACTGAGTGTTAACCAGTGAAATGAGAGAAGTAATGTGTACAGCCTCAGCTTTACTTGGTTAAAAGAAAATTCCTTATCCTGGACTTACTTTCTTCCCTTTCCTCCCAGCTGCTTGGAAATGGTGATTACAGGTGATGAGTGGTGATGGTGAGGCTGAATGTGGAGGACGGCAGAGCCACCCTGCCAGCCTGGCTGCACGGATGACTGTGGAGCAGAACAATCCATCTGCCATCGCCGAATTATTTAAGGGAGAAATCAATGTCTTTATTCTTTAAGCCTCTGCATCATTTGGGCTCTTGTCACAGCACCTCTGGCTTTACCCTAAGTACTGTAGTTATCACAAGGATTAAATCCACACATTTTATATATATCGCTTAGAACAGTACCTGGCTTAAAGCAAGCTCTTCATATCTTTTAACTAATATTAAGCCCATTTTTTTTCAGATGAAGACACTGAGGCTCACGTAGATTAAGCAACTAGCCCATGGCTATACTCAAAGTGTCAGAATTAGGATTTAAACCCAGGTCTATCTGCCATAGAACTATACATGAGTTTCAAAATACAAGCCTCTTTGTTATTTATACATATACATATTATTTTATACAAGTGTCACACTTATGTAAAAATAATGAGGCCCTAACCAATCTTATCACTGCAAACTTAAATTTATTAGGTTTTCTTGAAGTTCAGGAAACCCTTATCATCTTACTGACACTGAAATGAGCTAGGAGGGAAGTAGGAAGTGGGTGGTTACTGTCTATTCAGAGGTGGGGCCTAGGGAGGTGACCGTGAGAGATGGAGTCTAAGTCTCATCGAAAAGACTGTCCATGGGGTCCCATTGGGTAGAAAGAAAGGGCAAAAGGACCGAAGCGGTCAGAGCCCAGGTACTGGCTCTCTGTCCCTTTCAGGAAAGAAAGAACAGGTGATGGACAGTGGAGACTGGGAAAGATAGAAGGATGGGAGCCACAGCACGGAATTTCAGACCTAATGTAAAGTCTCACCTTTTTCCTCAATGGTGTTTTTTTCCTTCCACTTTAATTGTCAATGATATCTTTATATCACTTCCTTGGGGAAGTAAATTCTTTTTTGTTAGCAGCTCAGATCATTTCACTATATTCTGCTTGCAAAGGGATTTATTCGTTAAATGGTTTATATGCTCGGACTGACTCTTTAATACCTATATAAAAGCTATATATAGCTTTTCCAGGCTTGGTTGAATATAGGTCTAAGGTGACTTTTGATTGATAGCTCTGCTACACAGTAACAGTGGGGGGCCTCTAGGATTGCAAGGGAAGAGGAGAACTAGGGTTTATTGAGCACCCACTATACATTATATACCCACTATTTGACATTTTGAGCATATAATTTTCTTTACTTCTAACAATTCATGACATTTTATTACCCCAGTATTTGGAGATGAGAAACCTGAAGTTCAAAGAGGTTACATAAGTTGTCCTAGATAACAAATTTAGCAAGTGGAGGAACCAGTCGTCAAGCTCAGCCCCCTCTGGCTCTCAAGTCTATGCCCTTGCCACTCTACTTTGTGGACACACCCGTGAGGATGCTGTCATTCAGACTGGACTGAATTTCCTCTATAAAATGGGCATGGTAAAGGTATTTACCTCATTTAAATAGGTAAAATGAAATAATGTATGCACTTAGCACAGTGCCTGGCACATAGATAGAGGATTACACATGTGGCTCTGCTTGGGAAACACAAGAATTTTCTACATGTAACCATGAAATGAAAATGCCTTAATGGTGCTTCAGTTTGCACTGAAGCCGGAGTTCTATGAAACTGACTTGTCAGCTTGGTCAGGCTCCCTGAGCTATGAGTGACCAGACACCCTGGACTAATGCTACATTTTGGTATTAAGTGAAGAATGATCACATTAAAAAAAAAAGATAATTTGGCAATTAACTTTTTTGTTGTTGCTACAAAAGGTAAAGAAGGGCAAATGAGTGGAAGTTACAGAAGGGCTGACTCCATCAATATTTAGAAAGAGAATTCTAGTTGTCAGATGTTTCCTAAGGAAGTGAAGGTCCCTGAATATGTCCAAGCTGACCAGAAGAACATTTGGCAAAGGTGGTATATGACAGTATCCTGCACTGGGCAGGACACTGGACTACAGTGATCTGATCCAGTTTCCTTGCTAAATTTCTATGGCTCTTCTGCAGGTTGGGGAGAACAGTTCTATTTACTTCCTGGGTAATTTTGGGACATCTCAACCTTGAAATCTGCATGAGTTATGCTTGAATGAGGGCTGTTTTCTTCTTCAAAAGCCACTTTTCCCATTTTTCTTTCCCTGCACCTTTTGAGGGAGGAACTGTGTTGAGCATCTGCTCTTGGATTTATGTCCTGTCCTCCAGCTATGAAGCACACCCCCGTTCCTATGGGGGCGGGAGGCTTGGCTCTCCTTTTAGAAATTCCCTTCTGTGCTGCACTAATCACACCCTCGGTACATTTCACGTCTTATTTTTAGGAGCAAAGTATAAAGAATCCCAGCACCAACAGTAGTTTCTGTGGCAACCTGCATCGCCCCCTTGCTTGTCCAGCTGTGCAGGATTAAGTTCTAAAAGAAGCCATTTTACATCATGTAAAGGAGATCCACAGTGAAGCTTCTTTTTAAATGAAGGGTTCGTTTCTTCTATGTTAAGAGGGAAGTAGTTGGGAATTAGGTTGAGGGGTGGGTGGGTGAATAAAAGAAGCAGAACCTTTGCCTAGAACTAGAACTATTATAAAATCCCAGGTGTGCACAAGCATGCCCTAGTTGCCCTGATTTTTTTCCACAGGGCATCATTTCAGACACAAAAATAGCATTTAGACCAGTGAAAACTAGGTTTGAATATTTATATCAGAGGAGTTTGTTGATAAGTTTCTCCTTCACCCCCTCCCTTCATATGGTTTTCCTGCATAATCTTCCAGGCTGGACTAGATTACGAACTGACATGCTTCTCACATTCTCCTGAACAGCTCTTTCAAAACAACTATCCCAGCTTCCAGGAGGCATTCACCAAACCCTTTCTCCCTAACGCGGTCAACATGGGCAGTGTCTAGTGAACCAGGCCTAAGTGTGGGCCTGTAAAAGCAACTTCCTGAGAGTGCAATTTACGGGATACCAAAAAACCACCAGCCCAAAATAATCGCCCCCAATGCCATGGCTTGTCCTATATTATTACTGTAACCACTGCTTTGGCTTAAGTCATTTGCTTCCATATGATTCTGGGAAATTGCAAATATGCTCTGTGAGGAATAACATTTTATAATCAATTTATATTTTATATTCTGGTTGCTTCTAAGAAAACACGAGATGGCCCATATTAAAAAGATCTTTACCCTAAAATCATTAGTACAGAGTGAAAGGGCGGACAGACCGGAGCTGATAAGGCGACAGGACCCGAGCTGACAGTTTGCCAGAGAAGTTCCGCTTTATTCAAGGACTGCGTGTACATTTATAGGGAGCTGCATTCCGGAGTTGGATAGGGGGTGGACGGGGCGGTAGCTGATTGGACGGGGCTGGGCAGGAGGTGAGCCTTGACCTGTGACTGGCTGAGGTTTGGAGCGGGTGGGCTTGGGTTTTGGCACCGATGGGCTTGTTTACTGCGGAGAAGAACCTGGAAGGGCGCCATATTGCTAGGGTGTGTCCCTGTTCAGGTGCCCATGGGGTCCCTACACAGAGACCACAGAAAGGAATAAATATGCCCATACCTAGACTAACATCATTACTGTACTTAAATATTAATTGAGTTCTAAGTTTCCTGAAGCCAAATGAGATTTTTATTATAATTCATTACATGATGATTGCCTGTTAAAAGACACCAGTTTGTCAAATGATATAGTTTGGGTACGTCTGTCCCCCCAAAGCTTATGTCGACATCCGATCCCCAATGTGGAAGTGTTGGAAGGTGTTTGGATCATGGGGGTTTGTCGGGCCTCCCTGAGCCAGAGGCCGACAAAACCGAGCGGGAAGAGACCCCGGTCCAGCCGGGGGTCCCTTGTGGGGCTGAGCGGGATGATGAGTGTCGCTGGCACGGCCCTTCCCCCCCAGGACCTTCCTCCCCGGGGGCCGAGAAATGAGGGGGTGGGAAGAAGCAGTTGTCCAATTAGAGGTGGCCCCGAGTTGAGTGGCAGGGCGGGAAAAAGTTGCCTAGTCACCGGGTCCCGGAACTGGGAGCAATCGGGTACGTGCATACCAGCGCTAATGAAATGGCGACAGTGAACTTAAGCTTAAAATGGCCACCACCAGGAAGCAGGAACTATGCACAGTCAGGCGCCTCAGGATTGAAACGTGGCCCAACAGGGGTGGATTCCTCATGAATAGATTAATGCCCTACTTGGGTGGGTAGGTTGAGTGAGTTCTCACAGGAATGAATTTGTTCCTGCAAGAGAGGGTTGTTAAAAAGAGCCCGGCACCTTTCTTTCTCTCTCTCTTGCTCCCTCTCTCACCATATGATCTCCTTGCATCTGCCAGCTTCCCAGCCACTTTCTACCATGGGCAGAAGCAGCCTGAGGCCCTTGCCAGATGCAGCTGCCCCAGAATTGTGGGACAAATAAAGCTCTTTTCTTTAAGATTTACCCAGTGTCAGATATTCTGTTTTAGCAACATGAAAACAGACTAACGCATCAGGAAAGAGACATTTTTCTTACACTTAATTCAAAGGGACCCTTGCATGTAGGAAACAAAAGAATGAATTTGTTTTCAACAATTATTTAGGAAGACAAAAATCATTCTTCACATGACCATTTATTACATTAACCTTTGATAAGTCTGAAGTTATAACCTCAAAATAAAACACAGTGAAGCCCCACATGTAATTCATTAAAACATTTAACAGTCATAAATACATTAACTCAATCTACTTAAGTAGATTAGCTCCAGGAATGTTTGGAGGGGAAGGGGCTTTAAGGGAATGTGATATAAAAAGCTAGATTTTGATAGGAACAAGTGGCAATGAATACCAACCTGTGGGGTCTGTATTAGGCTTCTCCAGAGAAAGATTGGCTCACATGATTACTGAGGAAAAGATGTCACATGGTTGTCTGTAAGCCGGAGAACTAGGAAAGCTGCTGATATAATTCACTCCAAGTCTGAAGGGCTAAGAACTAGGGTGGGTTACCGGTGCAAGTACTGGAGTCTGAAAGCCCTAGAACCTCTGACATCGGTGGGCAAGAGATGATGAATATTCCAGTACAAGAAGAGAGAGTAAATTTGCATTCTGCATTTTTGTTCTTTTGGGGCCCTCAAGGGATTGAGTGATGCCCACCCACCTTGGTGAGGGTGATCTTCTTTACTTAGTCTGATGTAAGTGTTAACCTTTTCCAGAAACTCTCTCACAGACACACCCAGAAATAATGTTTTACCAGCTATCTGGGCATTCCAGATGAAAGGTGGTGGGATGAAACTGGGGACTGGGCATGGGGAACTGATCAAGTTAAAGAAGAGAGAAGGGTAACTGCAAAAAGAAAAGGAGGAGGACTGAAAAGAGGAAGTGAGAGGAGCCAAAGACAAACTACATCTACTTGGTAATTTTGCCTAAGGCCATCTCTAGAACTTGCATCTCTTTGATGACAAAATTTGTCAGTTGCCAGAAAAGAAGCAACAATAACTCAAATGACTTTCATTTGGTTGTGTTATGCATAAGACATATTTGTTGTGGGTAAAATGTCTCTGAAAATGGTAAATGAAAACTGTAGTCTCAAAATTGCATCTGTAAGATAGCAAAATGTGTTCCCAAACTTCTTGATTAACATTCCTTCCTTTCACTGGAAGTTCAAAAGTAGAGTGGTTTTTTTGTTTTGTTTTCAGAAAGCCATTAGTAGCTCAGAAACAAACTAAAATGACCTAAAATGTCTTAAACGTATGCTCAAGTCACTTCCATGGTGCAACGTTACAGTTTTTTATTAGTATATTACTCAGGCAGTATGTGCTGGGTGCCAGAAAATTTTAGAATTTGTTTCAAAAAACTAGCACAAATTAAGTACTGATTTTAAGGGATACGAAATTGATTTTTTATAAAACTCAGACTAAATTTCCCCTTTACCCCTAAACTTTGTTAATGCTAGGATATCAGCAAAACAGAATTAGCTTATAACAAACAGCATGAGACCCTTATTTTCTGTCCAGTTGCTTTCAAAGACAGCTGGTTCTAGGAGCATAAATGGACCCAAGATTTCTAGAGTCCACTCCTGAATAAGTACTGTAATAGCTGTAGAATTAAATTCAATGATCAATAGCTGGCACATGGTTGTGCATATTTGTCTATAATTTCTGCATTAGGGGAAAGTGGTGAGAGGAGAAAGAAGAGTTTATCCTTGAATTTTTTCTCTTCATTAGATGTAAATTCATCAAAGGCAGAAGATACATTTTATCCATCCTGGAATCCTCAATACCTTACATACAGTTGACACTTCAGACATATTTATTAATTCAATGAACTGATCATGAGACCAATTATTCAACAATTATAAAGTATAATTGTAAAGTATAGCCTGTAACATCATAGAAAACTTCACCCTGGCCCTGGATTTAAAGATTGTTACTCAACAGTAATTTTGGAGGTGCAAAGGAAAACTCATAATTCAAACAGAAGTGAGAAGGGAGTGAAAGCATCATATCTGCATCTCCATCTCTCTCACCATGGCTCCCCCAGCAGCTACTCATTTCATATTAGCATTCCCTTATTTGGCTCTGTAGGTAACTGAGGATTTTGTGTAGTCTTTTCTAGCCTAGCCGTTGAGGCTGGGGTGCACGACATCATAACAGGTGCTGGCAATAAGAGTACATCCAGCCAAGTGCCCCCTGAAAGAAGGCATGACCACGACTGGAGTAAGTGACAACAATGATAGCAGGCTCCTACAGGCAGCACACAAACAGAGTAGGCCAAAGACTGAAGGCATCTTCACTGTTTCTGCTTTTACTGTTACTCCTTTACCCACCACTGGAATCATGGCCCTCTCTCTGTATTTTTCCATTGGCACGAACTCCAAAAGATACTGAAGCATACAGTTTTTTGAGTAAGTGTAAGGGAATGATAGGGTAGACACTATATACTATTTAGATGATTTCCAAGCACTTGATCTCATTCAATTGAGCTTAGCATGTATTCTTTAATAGAATTGGCCTTTACATCACTTCTGCCTCTCCCATAGCCACCTGCCCTAGGAATACCAAGGGCCCTTTGGATCACTCAAGAAGCAAGTTTGGCTTTCTCTGTCTCTTGCTTTTCGGCTGAAAGGATTACTAATTCTCTTAGTCAGCTTACTAAGAGCTACCTGGAATTTTGCACACAGAATTTCTTGAAAGTAAAATTCTTCCTTTTCTGGGAAAAATCTACCCACCCAAATCCCTTCTGTTGCTGCTCCCCTGAAGTTCTCTTATTCTTTATCCAAATGCCCCAGATTTCCTAACAACTCCACTCTTGCCTCATTTTCTTACCTGATGAATGTTAACATATTCAGTGGAAGAATTTAGCCCACTTACATTTATTTTAACCACCAATATATTTAGTCATATTCTTGACTTTCTATTTTAAATTCTCTGTTTTTCATTATTTCTTACTTGCCATTATTTCTACCTCTTTCCCAACATTTACTGGAAAAAACAGTTTTTCTTTTTCTTTCCCTCTATAGCAGGGATACTTTTTCTGTTAATGGGCCAGAGAATAAATATTTTAGGCTCAGTGGGCCATAGAGTCTCTGTTGCAACTCCTCAACTCTGACATTATAGTGGGAAAACAGCCAGAGACAATACATAAATGAATGAACATGCCTGTGCTTCAATAAAACTTATTTTTTATTATTATTTTTATATATTTTTTATTACTTTTACAAAAATAAACAGTGGGCCAGATTTGACCTATGGCCACAATTTGCCAACTGTTGCTGTAGAGAACTAGGTCATATATCCATCATTTTAAAGAACATATCTTAAATTTATTAGAATATACATTCAGCTTCTATAAGAGATAATCTAAATACTATGACTTTATAAACATAATTTGGTTTTTTTTTAATTATATGTGAGCAGTCAGGGTTGCCATAGCAACACCACGGTCCTGAGACCCAGGATCCTCTGCTATTGGTCATGGTCACTAGGGTATTACCCTCACCTGTATTTACATCTTCATCCACATTTCAGTCAGTGTAAAGGAGGAAGGGGAAATGGAAAGCATGCGCCTTCTCTTTAGGGGCACAGCCTGGAAGAGGCACACACCATTTTTGCATATGTTCTTGCAGTTGGAAATTAGTCATAGGCAATGCCTGGCTTAGAAGGGAGACCAGGATACGTGGACGAACTTGGAGTCATGTACCCAGCTATGAATCCTATGACTGTAGATGTGGAGGACAGATACTCAAGGACATCTAGCAGTCTCTGCTACAACTAAAACTGATTGTCTGATTTGCTATAAGGGTTAATTATAAACTGTAACCACTCATCAAACCAAAACAAAACCATTAGCATATATCAGCACATTTGAAATACAGTGAACGTTTGTACTGTCTCATCTCCCTAAGTTCAGGTTCTTCTAACTCCCAGATGAGTTTTTGTTACTCCACACTCCTGATTTAATAAATGTGACTGCATTATTGATGATCATTTGCTAAGATCTGATATTCAAACTTTCAGAGCAATTATCCTACATCTTCCCCTCCTTTTTTCATGGAGAAAGAAGAAGCATAACATGGGAAAGACTTAATGCTTTTGCTTTGAAAGACCTGGAGTTTAATTATGTTAATTTACATAAGAGTTTTCCATTTAGTTGTGGACAACATGAAATGAAATGTTTGCTAATGTGACATGACACTAAGTGAAGGAACAGTTCTCCACAGAAAACACGTGTCAATGAATTAATTCCCTGTGGTGATAACTGTTCTCAGAATCTCAGTCATCATACACCTTTATGAATAATTTTCCATTCATATGTATGTATGCCTGACATTTTGTTTACACGCACATTGGGAAGAAAAGCCAGAATTATTTGGCTTGCCACCAAAAACTGCCTCTATTTTTGTTGTCTGTGATGCCCTGATTCAATGCATTTTAATAAGTTATTAACAATGCATGAATTTGAGACAGAGGAATTAGAGGAAAGGCTGGGATGACACACACTTATTATAGGATATAAAGGGATGAGACGTCATCTATTGTTTGCCATGCCAACAACTCTTAAGTTAATGCCCTTTTTCTTTCAGAACAGAATTGTTCTCATTGCTACTGGGCAAAAGCAACTTGGCATAATTTGGTGTGTTCCTTTAAGAGGATTTTTAAATCTGAAGTCATGCTTGAGTTATTCTCCAAGTCTATTTCACCCAGATTTTATCAGCCTTCATTAGGGTCTGGCCTTTGAAAAGCTCCTTCTCTACATATCAGTTAGAGATCTTTAGTTCATTGTTTGGGGATATATCTTGGCCCAAGCAAAGGAAAACAAGAAATGCAATGGTGTTTCTGTAGAGGCTAGAATTATCCCTTTTTCTGTGTGCCTGTCCTCCTGTTCGTTGGTATATGACATTGAACCAACAATGAAACATAAACTAAAATTTTACAGCATTGGAGTATGTTGAATATTTTCTTAAGTGAAAAAGTAATTTGGACTCTCTCATTTAGGTCTTAGTAGCTCCTATATCAGTGGCAAACCAGTATATTAAGCTGTCTGCAGTTTCTTTCTTTCTTTGTTTTTGGGTGGCTGGCCAGTATGGGATCCAAATCCTTGACCTCAGTATGATCAACACCATACTCTAACCAGCTGAGCTAACCGACCAGCCCCAGAAGTAGAATTTAAATTTTAAGTTGCCAAAACCAAAAAACTGCCACCTGGGGGTCCATAATGAATTTTTTCATGCTAAAGTGGAAACTGGAATCTATTCTGTGGGCAAGTCCTTGTTAGGTTTCATGTTTCAGATAGATGTAAAACAAGTAACTCCTCATTAATTTTAGGAAAGCCCTGAACCACTGAAATAATACACATTAGGTGCTTCAGACTGAGATGTTTTTATTCCATTTAGAAATAGAAATTGAATATTTCTTTAGTAAGATGGTGGCCTTGAAGAAAATGTCCTCTTTCCAAATATGCATTTGGACTGAATTGAATGTTGCCCCAGAGGAATAATCATTTAAGACTGAATAACTTGGACTTTGGCTAACACCTTGTGCATTAATTACTGTGATTGCCTTGCACTGGAGGGATGAGGCATCAAACCACACTGTGTTTTCCCCCTGTTAGTCATTCTGGAGTGGAAAAAAGAAAAGTAGACTTTGGACTGAGAGAAGAACTCTTTCTCTGAATGGCTGAGAGGCGTGGAGAACTAGGTACTTGGGAGAAAGAACATGGGATGTGCTATTTGTGGGACATTAAGCAGTTGCCTGTATATGGTGACAGGTGAGGAGAAATGACCTGTAGGGAACCTCTGTGGAGAGGAGTGGTTCATTGGCTCTACTTAACTTTCTTTTAGTGCAAAATTTCCCAAACTTGCTTAAACAAGGGGCTCCTTCATCACATAGCACTTGTTAATATGCCACACAATACCTTTCTGAAGAATATACTGTGGGAAATTGTGTTAGCCAGACTTGCTCCTAGCATGCAGCAGAATCACTTGAGGTAGCTTGTTAGAACACAAACTGTTGGCCCCAACCTGCAAAAGTCTGGGGTGGCCTGAGGATTTGCATTCTAACAAGTTCTTGGGTATGCTGATGCTGCTAGGTCCAGGAACCACACTTCAAGAATAAATCACAGTCTGAAATGGTCTGGTTCCTCCTTTGCCTTTCTAGAGTAACACAAATCAAATCAAGAAGTAGTCACTGAACTCCTACCAGGAGTAGGTCATACAGGGTCTGTCCTGCCTGGAAACGCAAAGGCATGCTAACAAAGAAGATCTCAGGGATAAGGATCAAAAATACAGTCACCCCTTCGCTATAGCAAGTTAATTTTAAAAATCAATAAGCATGTATTATACTATCCAATCTTCCTAGTTGTTTTGACCATTTTACAGTTCAGTAGTGTTTTTGTTTCTAGTGTAAAATAATTGAGAGAAGATGGAGTTTTACTCATTGATATTAGCTCTAGTGAATTTCCTGCAGTCCTGCCATCTTATGAGCTATTTGGGCATGCTGGTTCATGTTATCACAGTAATTCAACATCTAGTCAATTAAATATGAAGAAACCCAGTTAGTCATTAGGCAATTTGGAATGCAGAACAATAAACAACTGGTTTTATTAATTGCTTCAGCTGAATTGATTAAATGCCTCAGAGAAATAGTAGAAACACTTCAGTTTGTGTGACAGCTTTACATTTTTGCTTTCCAGTAATTATAGTCTGTTGAGCCAATACTTCCAAAGGAAATACTGTGAAATGTTCTGAATTGGTGTCTCATTTATAATATACTATTATCTTCATTATATTTACCTGAAATAGAGAATTAGCAAAAACAAAACTGAAGTACATCAGAATAGATGTGTTGCCTGTCCCCAGCCAAAGTTTGTCTAGAAAGTTAAGTATAAGCACAATAACTATTTCTATATCTGTGAGGCAATTCAAAAACGACATGCATTGTCAGCCAACAAATTCAAATATGCTTCACTCCAGGTTGGTTTAGTCATTGCTTCTTAGCACAGCTGCATATAACAATGAACTTCAAGAAAATGTCAGTGTCACTCATTCTGTGTTTCAAAAACTTAGGAATCATCCATCTGTCCATCTTCTTGTAATGTGCATCTTATGACTGTGGTGACCCTGAACTTGTGCCACTCAGATATCCTAATGTGATGAGCATAATTGACTCTGGCCGTAATAGCTGACCCTCTGAATGCACCATCACCATTTGTACCAAGACCATAATTTCCATGGCTGCTCCCAGCCAATGACTGAACACAATGAAGACACAAATGTGGTCCATTCCTGTGAGACACAAGAGTCCTTGCTATGGTTAGAATGTGGTATCTCCTCCAAAACTCATGTTCAAACCCAATCACCAAGGTTATGGTATTGGAAGGTGGGGCTTCTGGGAGTTGATTAGGTCATGAAGGCTCCTCCTTCATGAATACACTGGGGCCCTATAAAAAGAGATTGCAGGGGCTGGCTGGTTAGCTCAGTTGGTTAGAGTGTGGTGTTATAACACCACGGTCCAGGGTTCGGAACCCCATACCGGCCAGCCACCAAAAAAAAATAAAAGGGGGGAGGGCTTGCAGGAGTGGGCTCTCTCTTCCTTCTTCTACCATGTGATCACACAGCAAGAAGGCCCTCACCAGACACCAGATGCTGGTGCCTTGTTGGACTTTCTAGCCTCCAGAACTGTGAAGAAATAAATTTCTGTTCTTTATAAATTACCCAGTCTCAGGTTCTGTTATAGCAGCACAAATGGACTAAGACTGTCCTTCAATGGGTACTTTGGCTCAAGGGCTGCCCAGTGGCCTGGCTTCCACTTGGGTCAGACCTCTACTTCAATCTGAAGGTTCTTTCTACTTAATCTTGCTCTTTCCCCCTTTATCCTTCACCAGCATTACCTGGATAAATCTCGTCTAATGTTGGCACCTGCTTCTCAGAAGACTCAAACTGACAATATGACCATGATTCTTGTACCATCACACAAAACAAAATCAAGATAACCTCTAGTTTACAAGTGAATTTTAAGTAATGGGAAAAATAATGCTGGACCTAACGTCCAAAAAAAGAAAGAAAATATTAAAGTTTAATAACTTACCTGTTAGGGTCATGAATTAAATAAAACCAGTTGATGTTTTCTCATGTTATATCCTTTGTACTTGGCATATCAAAAATCCAAGGTAGCACATTGCTGTGATTAAAATTTGGCTTGTCCTGATTATGCATCTACTCCTATTCAAAGTTGATGCAGAGGCATTGATAACTGACTTTTATGTAAAAATTTATAATCTGTGATTATTCTTACTAGTACATATTAGATTATCTTACCTGCTTATTTTCTTGTTAGAAACTCATTATGATAACTATGTGAATGTCATTTAAACAATAAAAATAAAAATCTCCACCTAGTTTCAGCATCCAAAAGATACATAATAATCACATTTATCAGTTTAGTAGTATGCTTTTAGCTGTTTTTCCTATATTCATGTTAATCTATACATATATAAGCATATATATATATATATATGTTTACATGGTTGAGGTAATATTACACATACAAATGCAGTATCCTGCTTTTCCCTATGGTATTAAATTTTTTTTGTAGTATACTTTTAATGGTTGTAAACTATTCTACTGTGCAATTATCCCATTACTTTCCTATTTCTTTATAGTCTGCATTTAGATAATTCCTAATTCTCTGGCTATTATAAACAACCCATAATGCATGTCCTTGTTCATAAAACTTCTCTCTGCATTTTGGAACTTTTTTTGTCTACGTAGGTGCTTAGAAGTCCTTCCTGGCTTCCCAATAAGTTTGCAGCTTGAGAAGAATCAACAGGCTCACTCCCCAGGTCCACATAATATGTTAGCAGGACACTGGCCTAAGAAACAGAAGACTCATGGTTCCACTAACTAGACAGGTACCTAGGGCAAGTCTCTTTATGACAGTGTCCATAAGTGCAAAATCAGGGGGTTGAATTAGATAACCGCCATTGTCTCATCCATGTTTAATATTCTTTGATTTGCTTAGTGGATTATCTCCTATCCAATGCCATCATTTTTCTTATACCCTTTAGGGCCGTATAGACACAAGGAATAGCACTGGTAATGAATCTAGGATATTACACTATTTTATGCCCTAAAGAACACTCAACATTATATTGGAATGTCATTGGTTCTGTGACTCTCCATCTCATATAACTTATTGTCTGTGAGTTTTTAAATTACTTTTGGCTCCTAAGTGTTATGAAGTATATTATAGCCAAGTTAACCTGCTCACTGAGCCTTCTAATATTAACCCAAAGCAAAATATTGTTCACTTGTTGGGTATTAAAACCTCACATTTAAAATTTTTCTTTTGTGTTCCCTGCATTTAAATCTGGCTCAATTTCCATTAAAAGGACTAGATTGAGAATTTCCCCATGCATGTCCTTGTGTCAGGAACTGAATTACAAAGACATTATTTTTCATGTTGAACTTCCAACTGAAGAACCACAACACTGAAGAGAGGGATAAAGGACAAAGAGGCAGTTGAATAACCCAGTCTCAACCTCAGTGTCTGCCAAGGGCTGAGTCTCGTGGGAGGTTGGGAAAGGAGGGCTCTGCAGAATTACAAACTTGGAGAAGCTGGAACTGGTGCAATACCATGCTGGAATTCTGGAAGCTTTTCAAAAAAGGAAGCGGCAAGGCTCGGGTTCTACCGGAGACAGAACATTACTACATCTGGAATCTAAATTTGTGAAGATTTCTTCCTGATAAAGGTAGAAACAGAGCCATCTAATGTTTTACAGAATGAAAATAAGTCAGCTACAGAATAAGCAAGAATAACAATAAGTTAGGAAAGGCAGGTCTCCACAAATGACAGTGCAAACATCTAATGAGAGTTAGTATGGAGAATTAAGGCTAAGCACTCGGATGTCCTAAAACACTTACATGAGAAAATGCAATTACTGCCAGTTGCAATAGACCTCTAATTAGGTCCCCTTATTGCTTTTAATAACAACCACTCTTTATGAAGTGCAGTAATACTGGCTCTTTGCTCACACATACTGTGAGCTTTACCTGGCTTTGCCATCAAAGACTACATGAGGACTTTGTGGAAATGTAGAAAAAATACTGCCTCTCCACTAAATGGATTTGGGGTAGAAAGTGTGAGTTGTAGAGTTTTGAGAAAGATAATATTAATCAGTTTACGCTGGGCTATGATATGTTTTCTGAATAAGGATATTTTTATAGATTAATCGGTACCCAGCATACCATGTTATTCAGACACACATTTTAGCAACTTAAAATTCTAGCACAGAAGAGCCTTAGATTGGGCTTACCTGAAAGCAAAACCTAGACAACGTCTGGGGTGTGGTAGTTAAATTGGGAGGGGATGCCAGGGAATAGGAGTAAGGGAGAGAGTAAGATAGAGCAGGAGAAAGACCAATACAGGGTGACTTTTTACTGCTGTGGACATCAGGGACTCAGTCCCAACACCCTTAAAGTAACTATGGAGAGTGTGCCTCAGGATGCTCCACTGAAGGACAGAGAGGCTGGAAAATTTATTCAATAACTTCTGTTCCTCATTCAGTGAAGTTTGTCCCTGTATCAGTTAGGTTTCTCCAGAGAAACAGAACCAATAGGAAATTAAATACACACACACACACACACACACACACGTATGTGGATATTTATTATGGGAATTGGCTCACACAATTATGGAGGCTGAGAAGTCCCACAATCTGCCATCTGCAAGCTGGAGAACCAGGAAAGCTGGCAGTGTAATATAATGTGAGTCTGAAGGCCTGAGAAACAGGAGCTCTGATGTCCAAGGGCAGGAGAAGATGGATGCCCCAGCTCAAAGACAGACAGGGAGAGTTTACCCTTCCTCTGTCTTTTGGTTCTATCTGGTCCCCCAATGGGTTGGATGATGCCCTCTCACATCCACCTTTTGGTTCTGTGAATAATGCTGCTATAAAAATGGGTATACAAATATCTGTTTCTAACGGAGTATTTTCTTACCCATCTATTGATCCAAATACTAATCTCTCCTGGAAATACCCCCCACAGACACACCTAGAGATAATGTTTTACTTCCTATCTAGGCATCCCTTAGCCCAATGAAGTTGACACATAAAATTACCCATCACAGTCACCTAAGGCATTAATCTCCCCACACTCCCAGATCTCATCTATGTGCATGAGAAGACTTTCGAGACAGTCCTAAGGCAGAAAGCAGAAAGATGCCCTGGTGTATGCGAGGCAAGACATTGGCCATTTACAGGGACTGTCCTCTGACTAGTTCCAGTGTACCATCCTGACAGCTGTGCTGGAATCAGATGGGCTAAGAGGACATGGTCTTAGGCCTACTGAGGACAACCACCTTTGTCTTCTCAGTGATGCCTGTGCCTCCTTCTCTGGTGCATTCCTTATTGTTTTAGTCAAGGGCTGTCTTCTGGACTTTCCTGGGAAACATAGGTATCTGTTAGGTTCTCTGGTGTCATGTAGTAAACCAATTTTAATTTGCCCTTATGACTCGTCTTTCCATACTTTGCCAGGGCACTTGTAGCATTTCTGCTTCAATTATTATAAGTTATCATGTCCAAGCATCAAAGAACCTGGCCAGCAACCTATTAAGTGTCCTTGTCAGGAATCTCAATTCTGAGTCATGGGAGGGTGCTGCCAGGTCAATATATGCTCCCCTCTACAACTTTATATGCCCCCTCCCTCTGCCCAACACCATCAAGATCCTCTCCCATGCATGTTCTCAGGCTCCTGCCAGTACGTATTAGTAAGATTCTGCAGTTCTTCCAGAAGAAAGCTGTCTGCTCCTGCAGCAGAAACTGCTTGGGTTATGCTTAGAGCTGATTCTAATCATCAATCCAACGGAAATGATGGGAGGAGGGAGTGGATCTGGAAAAAGACAAGCATTATCTTTCACGTGAGGTCTTTGTGTCAGCCGTTGGCAAAGAGGGGCTACTCTTCTCTAGCAAGGTGGAGGGGAATCCTTCTTCCAACCCAAGGAATGTGGGGCTTCAAAAATCTCAGGCTGGGGACTTCCAGTCAAGATGGTGGAATAGACAATCCCCAGAGTCACTCTCTCCCACAAATTATCTGCTTTACAACTATAAAAAAATAATGACAGCCAAGCTGGGTCCACTAGAGCTCAGGGGAAGAGGAGGAGAGACTTACAAAGTTCATGAAGGTGGGAGAAGACACTATGAGAGAAAGAAAGAACTGTTCTGACTGTTTTGAGCCCCGGCTGCTTCCAGGCTGGAGCTGCTGAGCACACAGAGCAGGAGCCAGCAAAAGCTGCAGCTGTGCCCTTTGGATGAAGTTGCTGGGAGGCAGCAGGGGAGAGGAGAGCCTTGGTGGCCCCCAGGCAAGCAAGACCCCTAATAAGGTTCCCATGGACCCATATAGGAGCAATGAGCCACAACAACTGAAAAAAGGAGCCACTCAGAAGATGGTGAGTCATTGCAAGAGACCAGCACATGGCCCGTCCTATGGGAAGTGATTGCAGCATGGGCGGTGGAGGAGATGGGCTCACTGGAAGAACACTGGGGCACAACAAGGACAGCTGATCTGCCCCCCAATCAGTGTAGGACCACTCAGTGGAGACCAGTCAAGAATATAGAATTGCATGGGGTGTAGTTTTATGAAAAGACTCAGGCCCAGACCAAAGTTTCTACACAACCCAGGTGCACCAGATCTCTCAAGAGCCAGAAGTACCTATAAAGTCAACCATTAAAACCTGAGCTGCACAAAAAGCCTTCCCCAGGGAATCAGCAGCAAAACAGAAATTCAGCTCAACCACACAGCTCAAATACTGGTGCCCACAGGAAGTTCCCCCATTTTAGAAGTAAGCAAAGGACAACAAATTAGTTTCAGCATGAGGTTTTTCTGTTTTTGTTTTTGTTTTTTAAAGATGACTGGTAAGGGGATCTTAACTCTTGACTTGGTGTCATCAGCACCACACTCTTCCAAGTGAGCTAACCAGCCATCCCTATATAGGGATTCAAACCCATGGCCTTGGTGTTATCAGCACCATGCTCTCCCAAGTGAACCATGGGCTGGCC
Organism: Galeopterus variegatus; assembly: GCF_000696425.1. Taxonomy (NCBI): domain Eukaryota; kingdom Metazoa; phylum Chordata; class Mammalia; order Dermoptera; family Cynocephalidae; genus Galeopterus; species Galeopterus variegatus. The sequence goes on along the minus strand of NW_007726351.1, from coordinate 63,133 downwards.
CTTCATTGCAGAGTTCAAATGGTGGGAACAGCAAATAATCCAACACAGAACTGAAAGAAAAAACAAAGTACCCACAACCAGAGGCAAAGTTTCATATTAACTAGTAAAGGTCTCATTTCACCAAAGAACACCTATAACACCTAGAAGGACTGGAAGTCCCCTGGGCTGCCAAGCCAAAAAAGGGGGAGGGCTGGGATCTTCAGCAATGCACCCCTTGACACCTGCAAGCAATCCTGAGGGTGAGGGATGAGGGCCTCAGCCACGCCCCTTTGACATGTGCAGCCAGCCCAGCTATGACCGCCAAGCTGCTTCGGGAAGTGTCCCAGGCTCTCCCAACCTGGGGTGGCGAGGGGCCAAGGGTCTCGGCCATGCCCCCCTAACACATGCAGCCAACCCAGCAGCAACCACCAAGCCACCACAGGAAGCACCCCAGGCTTTCCCAAGCTGGGGCGGTAGGGGGGCCTCAGGCCTCAGCCGTGCCCCCGGCACATGCAACCAGCCCAGCAATGACCACCAAGATGCAGCAAGAAGGGCCCCAGGTTCCCAAGCTGGGATGGTTGGGGGTGAGGGCTTTTGCCACACCGCTCTGACATCTGCACCCAGCCCGGCAATGACCAAGCCACCACTGGAAGCCCCCCGGTCTCCCCTATAGGAAGGAGGGGGGTGCCACAGGACTCAATCACATCCCTCCTCCTTCCTCCTTCTTCCATCCATTTCCTTCCCCTTTCCCCTCTCCTCCCTCCCTCCCAACTGCTCTGCAACAACATCCTAGAACGTAAAAAATAATGCAAATAGAATTATATTCTCTTTAAAAAAAAAATTCTCAGGCTCACCCACCACATATACTGTCTCATATCTCAGCATCCTACTGCTTCTGCATAGGTTTCTGACTTTACCAAAGGGACCTGTCAAGAATGAGAAGTCAGTCTCTTTGATAGCACATCTGCCTCTCATCAGTCAGAGATGAGCATCTTTTTAATAGCTACCATGTACACTTTCTGGTGTTCATAGCATGTCCTGAATTGGTAGTTAGACCATTTAGGAGTCTCTTTCTTCAAGGTTCCTAGAGCACATAACAAAAGTCAACCAACTCCATAATCCTCACTCTTACCCCCATAAGTATAAGATCTACTGAAAAGTCAGTGCTTTCCCCTTCTAACTAATCCTCAATCCAATCCTCCACTAGTGAGATTCTTAGTGATTATAATAACGCAGCTCACCAGAGGTTCTAATCACCCCACATACTACTGGCAGTGGGGTCTCTGTCACCTGACCCATGTAAGTGTCCCATCCTGATAGTCTGCTATTTCTACAGTCACTTCCATTTCCAGCTGTCTTAGTTTGGGTTCTCTTGTAGCAGAGTCTGAAACAAGGACTTGGTGCAGTAGCTTATTTAGAAGTTGACCCCAGGAAGCAGCACTAAAGGATAAGGGAGAGTGAGACAGGAAAGGGAGAAAAGCCAATAAAAAGTAAATTTTGAGCTGGTAACTGTAGAGGGCAATTGGGGCTAAATCCTGTGGGACTGAAGAAGAACTATGGGGAAAGCACCTAAATAATGGTTCGACCGAGGACAGGGAAGCACAGGAGGGTTGGGTATCTACCTATTCACTTTCTCCCCGCATTGGTTGTAGCTTGTCCCCAGGGCATTGTTTCCCCACACTGGTCTGGTGCATAGATTGAGCAACCTTCCAGAGCTTCTGAGAAGGCACTAAGATAGAAAAGCAGAGAAACGACATGGTGTACACTTGAGCAAGGATGTTGGCCACATGCACGGGATTATTCACTGGAATAATCCCAGGCCAAGAGTATGCTTCAACCACTCCAACCATATGCTACAAGAGGTTAGTGAGCTAGAGAGAACTCAGGGAAACTAATAGATATTTTAGAATCTTGGACAATTAACTCATTCCACAAAACCATAAAATCAAGAATAGATATAAAAATCATTAAAAGAATTTCTTTAGGCAGAACTTGAGGAATGCCAATGACCTAAAGCTGATAACCATCAAGAAAAGTGCTCTGCTTTCCTAGAGACCAAGAAAACTGGAAGACATAGCTCAGGCTTTTTAGAGTAAACTAGAAAGAAAGGACAATAACTGTGGGTTGAGGCCAAATAGGGAGTGGCTAGAAGAGACTAATCAATACTTTAATTCTGAGTTACATGAACAGAGTAGAGAAGCTAGGAGTATATGTATTTAACATTATTTGGGGAAAGTTTATACCCAGAAGGCCCTGCTCATTGTAGTAGAGGAGGCTTTGTGGTATTGTGCATGGGAAGTTCTGTGCAGAGGGGTAGGACATTCACAGTGTCAAAAGGCTGTGAATAGGGGTTTTTTCACAATAGAGAAGGCCTTGTTCTCTCAGACCTGGCAAACTTCAGGTAGTAGCAGCAGAAAGTTGTTCAAGAAAAGCAGCAACAGCACCTTTCCAGGGAGCTGTCTGCCTAGGGCTCAATCTAGGGATATTTGCCTTACCTGAAACTTGAAAAGAAATAGCATCTAGCTGGCTTCAACTATGTGTTAGGATAGGATAAGTGTTAGAATAGAATAACTGCGATAACAAACAGCCCCAAATCTCACTAGCTTATACCCATACAAAAGGTTAAATTCTTGCTCATATCATAATCCAATCCTCAGCAGGGGACTCTCCTCCATAGAGTAATTCAGAGGCCCAGGCTTATTCCCATCTTGTCACTTCTCTGTCCCCTAGAGCCTTGGAGTCCCCCACTGGATCCTCTACTTCCATCCAGCCAAAGTATAGAGAGAGAAAGAGAGAGTGAGGATGATGGAATGTGAAGGTTGGGAGGTCTGGTGGCCCACGTGGCTTCTATCTGCATTCTTTTACCCATACTAGTCACATGGTTTCACCTCGACATAGGGGGCTGGCGAAAGCAGTCTTCCTATGAAGCAGGAAGAGAATGAAAGAGTTTGATGAACATAGAGCATTGTCTCTGCCACAAGCTGCACTCTGTTTACAAATTGTACTAAATGATATCCACCAGAGAGAAGATCATCACTAACATTACCCTAGAAATTCAGTTCTTTTCAGATTTCTAATTTGGTTAAGAAAGGACTTAAATCGATGCTCTTACCATTTCTCCTGAATGGCTGAACAGGACTTACTTTCTGGACCTTCCTCCCTACTCTCCATTGAGTTTCTGCTCAAATATCATTTCTCAGTGAAGCCTATCCTGAGCATCCCATTTAAAATTGCAAACCATCCATCTCATTCTGTCTCCCTAACTCTGCCTTGTTTTTTCCCCCAAGACACATATCATAATCCACGTAACACAAGATTTATTTATTTATTATGTTTCTTTTTTATGGTATGTCTTCCCTCATTGAAGCATAAGTTTTTATGAAGGCAGGGGCTTTTGCCTGATTGGTTCATTGAGATATCTCAAAGTCTAGAACTGTACCTGGTGCATAGTAGGCATGTAATATGTATATGATGAATGAATGAATGAGTGAATGAACAAACAAAGAAGGAACGACAAGTACTCATCAAGAAAGAAACCAGAAACAGATAGTTGTATCCCATGTTTATAGCAACATTATTCACAGAAGCTAAAAGGTGGAAATAACTCAAATGTCCATTGATGTATGAATGGATAAACAAAATATGGTGTATACACACACACACACAATGTAATATTATTTAGCCTTAAAAAAGAAGGAAATTGTATCACATGCAACAACATAGATGACACTCCAGGACATTATGCTAAGTGAAATAAATCAGTCACAAAAAGACAAAGACTGTATGATTCCACTTACATGAAGTATACAGAGTAGTCAAGTTCATAGAACAGAAAGTAGAATGGTGGTTACTAGGGGCTTGGGGGAGGGGAATAATAGGAGTCATTTAGTATATATAGAATTTCAGTTTGAAAAAGTTCTGAAGATCTGCTTCACAACAATGCAAATACACTTAACCCTGCTTGAACTGTGTACACTTAAAAGTGGTTAAGATGGTAAAATTTATATTTTGTGTTTTTTACAACCATAATAAAGGAAAGAAATTCTGACACATGCTACAATATGTATGGACCTTGAAGTTAAGTGAAATAGGCCAGACACAGAAAGACAAATGCTGTATAATTCCTCTTATGTAAAGTGCCTAGAGTAGTCAGTGTGCAGAGACAGAAAGTAGAACGGTGGTTGCCAGGTGCTAGATGGAGGTGGGAATCAGGAGTTATTGTTTAGGGGTACAGGGCTTCAGTTGTGGAAGATGAAAAACTTCTGGAGATGAATGATGGTGATGGTTGTGCAGCATTAATGTACTTAATACCACTGAACTGTATATTTTTAAGTGGTTAAAATGATAAGTTATATGTTATGTATATTTTATCATAATAAAAAAGGAAGAAAATCCCAGAGAGGAGACAAGCATTTTCTTGTGGACAGAAGAAAATCTCACTCACAAATCAGCATGCTTCTTTCAGTAATGGATGGGATAAAACAAAATAGATTTATCCTAAGTTTGCACCCAACAGCAGCCCTGAATAGGTTTCCTCCCTGGTGAGTCTTTTCTTCTGGCACAGAAGGTAAAAAACAAGAGTTTATACTGGATTTTTATCTTTTCAACCTCTGGCTGCTGTATATTTGCTATCATTTTCTGAGCATGTGAAATGAACTGGGTGGTCTATAAACCTCACTCACAAGCACTCCTACCAGATAGGTCTTCTTATTATTTTCTTTTCTTTTTTTTTTTTTTTTAGTTGATTACTAAACTGAGGCTCAGACAGGTTTAATCACTTCCTGAGACCTTAAAGCTACTAATGGGATAGAAACAGACTTTGGCACCAGCTGACTTCCAAACCACCATACCACACTCTCTCCTCTCTCTTTTATTAGACAACCACGTACAATGCTCTTTGCTGGCCAGACTCCCACTAAGAAAGGACATGGTTCAGGAGCATGGAAGTTTAGCTCATGTCAACAAAAGTGACAAGATGCTGGTCACTGGAAACTGATACATGGTATGTGGCCTTACATTATGCATTTCCGTACATTTTATAAAATTCCCTCTCATGGGGAAAAAGGAGGAGTTGGTAAAGGGACATGAAAATGAACTACATTGTATATTGATTAATTAAAATAAAATAAAATAATAAAAAATAAAATAAAATTGCAAACCTCTCTCCATCATTAACTCCCCTTCTTCTTCCATTGTTTTTTGCCATAGTGCTTTGAACCATCTGACATATTTCATATCTTAATTACTTATTTGGCTCATTTTATGTCTCTCTGAACCCTCCTTCTCTCCCCTCCTCAAAGACTCCACCAGAATGTAAACTCTGAATCTTCAGTGCCTGGTGTAATGCCTGGTATGCAGTAGGTGTTCAATTAATGTATTGAGTGAATGAATTAAAAAAAGAAGTAAAGAGTCATGCACTTTCCTCCCTTCAGACATTCAGAATTTTTTTTATCTTTCCTTTATGTGTCTTATAAGCAATTCCTTATTTTATGAAACATTTTCTACTAATCATTAGCATCTCATTAGGAATTTTAGTCAATTTCTGTTTCCATGACATTTTCTTCCTGAATGCTTAGTGTTACCTATAAATATCAAAAGTGTGTGCCATCTTAAACAGATATCAGGTGATAGAAGAATGTTAGTGCCCCCTTTCTGTGCCTCTAAATTTATAGTCTTACTCTGTCCCTCTTTGAATCATCTCTACTGTCTGTCCCTGTGTATTTGCTAATGTTGGTAGCTTGCAAAAAAAGAAAGAAAGAAAAAATGCCTTCTCGTTGTGACAAGAAAACTAAATTGAACAAAATATTTATTTGAAGGAGCAAGCTTGAATGTGCTGCCACTGTACGCATGATATCAATTTAAAAATCCATAATTCTCACAGTGTTACTCAGAGAGAGATAGAAAAAGGGAAAAGATCTTCTTTACAGAAAAATGAAAGCTAATTAACAGAAATAACGAGTTTTTAGAAAATCATTTTGCAACAATGTGGATGAGCCTGGAGAAACTTATGTTGAGGGAAATAAGCAAAGCACAGAGGGATAAATACTGCATGTGTTCACTCATATGTGGGAGCTAAGAGAGAAAGAAGGAAAGAAAGAAAGACCCCAGTGGTGCGTTGGACTTGCAGAGGGAGAGAGCATGCCTAGGGATACAAAGTGGTGTTAGGGAAGGGGAAATGGGGAGGGAGGTCGGGGATAATTGGGGGGAGACACGGGGTACAAATGCAATTTGTGGTAATGGGTGTGCTGCCAGTATGAGTCTGGCCCTCACATCATGAGCACAAGGGGTGACAATCAGCTTTGAATCTCATGAATATTCATAATCAATTAAAAAAAGAAAGAAAATCATTTTGCAACCTTATAAAATAATTGATTCAGGCAAGGATTAGCAAAGGATGCTAAAACTATTGGGTGAAATTTTGTCGGAGAATAAGATAGTTACATTATCTCAAATGATCACCCTACAGATTCTTTGTTAATTAAAAAGGGGAAAAAAAGATAGATTTACAACGAGTATATCCAGCAGACACACCTTAACCAAAGGATCAAACTTTGTTTCTCACTAATAACAGAACAAATTAATATTCTGTGCCTCCTCCTCATAAATTACAAAGAAAAATATACAATATACTCTATACAGTATTCTTGCCAAAACATTTAATTTGAATCTAATCATGAGGGCCAATCCAGAATTGTGGTGCATTCTATAAGACAATCACTCATACTCTTCAAAATGTGAAAGTCAGGAAAGAAAAATGAAAAGAAGGAGGTACTATTGTAGATTATAGGGGAATAAAAGGGCATAACAATCAAAAGCAGCGCAGAAACACTTCAGCTTGGATTTTACATTGGGTTCCATCTTGAATTTTTAAAATATATGTAAAGGCCATTTTGGGTATAGTGAAGATTTGAACATGGACTTTATGTTAGATGATATTATCAAATCAATGTTAATTTTTTTGCCAAAGGGTAAAATGTCATTGAGAATGTCATTTGGGGTGGCATATCATGATGCTTGCAAGTTATTTTTAAAGCAAATTTTAAAAGGCTGGCCAGTTAGCTCAGTTGTTTAAAGTGCAGCATTATAACACCAAGGTCACAGGTTCAGATCCCCATACCAGCCAGGCACAAAAAAGTTAGACAAATAAAATAAAAATAAATAAAATGATTCAAAAAGGTATACATATTTACATGTTATTTGTAGCATATTTACATTTGGAGTTTATTTACAGAAATATAGAGTTTATTTACATAAATAAATATACAGAGAGAGAAGTCCTAGAAACAATGATGAACTTAGTAGCAAGAGCATTCCTAGTGCCCTACTTGTGCTCTTGAAATACTATTTCTCACTAAAAGAAACCAGAGGTTCTGGAAGAAATGGCTGATTCGAGGTCTGTGGCAGAAAATAAGTCTGGAATATCTTGTCTACCAAATACTAAGGAAGTTATCAAAGACTGCTAGCATCACATCAAAAAGACTCAGGAGCCAACTTACAGAAGCTCTCACTGGACAGAGATGGGACAACCGGAGCTTCAATAATGATAACGGTAATTTTGATGGATTATAATAGTAATTTTGACAGAAACTAATCAAATATGCTTAAATCTATAAGCTCATAATGACATGTATATGTATACTAGATAGACAGACAGACAGACAGATAGATAGATAGATATGAATTGATCACTTGAGGGTTGCGATCCCGTTACCGGTCAGTAAGAAAGACAAAAAGGAAAAAAAAAATCCCCATAAAAAACCTTTCCTGTCCTTGCCTTAGGAAACACTATTTATCGTACTCAAATTGCAAGTCTTCATTTCCCAAATAAATGCTATTTTCTTTGACCTCTGTGGGGTTTTTTGGGGGGTTTTTTGTTTGTTTGTTTTCAGTTAACCATTTTATATTCCGACTTTTACAATTTTTAAAGAGAGAAAAACACTTCAGATATAGAACAACCAAATGCAACGTGTGGACCTTGTCTGGATACTTATTGGAACAAACCAAGGTTAAAAAGACATTTATGAGATACTCAGGAAAGTTAGAACATTAACTAGATCTTTGGTGATATTAAGAAATGATTATTTATTTTTAGGTGTAAAAAGAGTTGTGTTTTTTAGGAAAAGTTCTTAATTTTTAAAGATGCACACTGAAACACTTTTAGATAATGTTTGAGATTTACTTTAAAATAATCCACTAGGGGTAGGAAAAGTAGATGCAAGTATAAATGAGACAAATTGGCCAAATGTTGGTAACTGGTGGATCTGGTTGCCGGGCACAGGGGGGGCTCATTATACGAGTACTATTCCTTCTACTTTAGTGCATGTTTGAAAATTTCCATAAGAAATACATTTTATAGACATGGTTTGGATGACAAATTCATAAGCCAAGGAAAGATAGACCCATAAATTCTGTATGTGGATGGCTCAAGTATCTTCCTCCCTTTTCAATTAACTGCTCGGAAAATTTCACCTACACAAGATAATTGTTTAAGTAAACCAAAACTTCAGAACCAGGTGTAATTTGTCAGATAAAATGTTCCTGAATACCAAATACCCCAGTGCTTCTTTGGATCAGACCACATGTTCTAACTTCTCTTTGGAGGCTCGGAAAATTTCACCTACACAAGATAATTGTTTAAGTAAACCAAAACTTCAGAACCAGGTGTCATTTGTCAGATAAAATGTTCCTGAATACCAAATACCCCAGTGCTTCTTTGGATCAGACCACATGTTCTAACTTCTCTTTGGAGGTTGGAGACCATGAAGCACTGGCTACAGTGAGTGTGCTGTCCAGGACCTGTGGCCCAGATCAGTGCACCTTATAAGACAGAACCTGCCATTGCATTCTGCAGAACTTAAGACTAAAATCTGTCTTTGAAATGCCTCCCACATTTATTGAACAGCTGCTCAATCTCAAGTTGGTACCCAAAGTAAAACATAATAATATGGCTTTTTTTCAAAGCCTCACTGCCTCAGTTTCATGCTGGCATCAGCACCATACGCCTGGTGTGGCAAATTGAGAAGAAAATGTTTCTGTCACCATGCTGCTGGTTTTAAAAATAACATATCTAATGAGCCAGCTGTGATTAGACAAAAAAGCATTAATAATCATTTCTGCAGTTTATTTCATCCTAAACAGTCCATAAATATTACTCTATCTTTTCAAAACTGTAATACAGATATCATACAGATGGCCCATTTGATAGGTTCTATTTTAAACAGATCACTTAGAAGATTATTGTTTTTATCAAGGAAAAATAACTTATTCCAGGTCAAAGGGGCAGAACTAAAAAAATTACAACTGTAAATTTCAATTACAATTTTGACAAAATGGCTTATCTTTTACAGTGTTGTCAGTTCATAGAGGTACAGTGATTTGTCCCTGAACTTGAATATATGGGAAATAAAGAGTTAAACCATGCAATCACTGATCAGAGCTGAGAATGCAAATCTGAAAAGAGATGGAACAGCTGTTGGGCCAGCTAGATTGGGCTATAAAATAATGAATATATTATAATACCTAAAGAATGTGTTTTTCCAAAGGTGCGTGAGGATGTGTGGGAGGGCCTGTCACAGAGACAGAAAAACAGGAAAATGAGTGTTACTAAGGCAAGTGTTGGCTGTGTGAATTTGAACACCATTCAGGGCACAGGGAGTCTTAACCAAAGGCTCTAAGCTGCTCGAGTCTCATAGCAAGACCATCCCTCCTGTGAGCCAGAGACATCAGGCTATGGAAAGTCAAGGCAGAGGTTGCAAACTGGAGTGCTGTACACCTAACCTGGCTCACAGGTGGATTTGTCTGACTCCTGTAGACTTTCTTTTTAATAATCAAATTAAGTGGAAACATTTTTTAAATGAAAAGATTTTACATAAGATTCTCCATTTATTACTTTACTTGAAAAGAAACTCCACATTCCTGTGTGGCAACAATCAGTTAGAATTGGTAAGAGCTGTCCCCTGAAGACTGCTCTGCGGCTGTGCATGACCTGTGGCCCAGATCACCTGTCACCCCACATGGTACTTTCACTCACTTTTCTTACCTACCTGGCCCCTGGAAGCATCTGCGTTGGCCACCTTTAGCTAATCAGTTGCTCTCACTTCCTGTATTGAGTCTGTGCTCATCATACAATCTTCTGGTTCTAACCTGATTTCTTTGCTCGTCTTTTCAAGGAAGAGAATGTGCTGGTCATGTCATGTCAATGTGAGGACTCCTGCCTATGTGGCAGTTTTATGTGTCATGGTACAGTAAGAAACTGGCACTTTGATTTTATTCATCAGTCTCTAGTAAGTCAGCCCTCAAGAGATGGATCCATTTTTGGTGTGTCAACAAAACCAAATATTGATCTCCAAGGCTGAAGATCAAGACCCCATTGCTGTTAAGTTTATGGTGGTCATGGACCCACCATATAGAATCCTCAACAAATAGGACTTTTCTAATTTTTATTTTATATTCCAAAGGTAATTTGCACATTAATTTTGTGTTATAAATCACATTTTCTTACAAAATTATACTTTTGTATGTAGTCATATGTGTGTATAAAAACCTGAAAATGAGAGATTAGGTTAGTAGAAGTGTATATAAAGTGAAAGTTTTAGTTCAAAAATAAAATGGTCTTTGCCTTTCTAGTAACCTCTTCCTGCAGAGAGCTGGGTGTATGTTTTTGGCTGCTTTATTCTTTCTATTAGTATTACATTTCATGGCTCTTTGTAAATTGTGAAAGAATTTTTGCCTTTTCTAATTCTCACATTCTTATCTTCTCTGCTTGGTTAATGTCATTGCCTCTGCAGTCACCCACTAGCCTCCTTTATTTTATAATTTATAAAATGTCCACCTACATATTGCACCTTAATTGTGTCATCTGCTACGAAGCAGGATGATTGGGGAAGAAAATCTTAAAAACACTTCCTACACATTCACACATTGCTGAGGCCTTACATCACAGGCATTTGGGAGTCCCACTGCGTCTGGGAGAACTTTAAAATGATGCACACAAGAAGCAACTTGGGAATGATGAACTCTGGAAGATTCTTTTTAGCATGGGTGTTGCAGTGCTGACTCATGTGACAGCTCTGAAATGTTTGAGATCCTCCAACTCTTTCCCCACTGCAGCCATAAGCATAGACATTTCATTCATTCATTCATTTATTCAAAAGCATCTACTATGTTCAAATGGCCAAAGATACTCCTAAAGCCAATGGAAAGCAAAGCTTCCCTAAATTCAGAGTCAGTGATCATGATGATGATGATAACAATGAAATAGACAAGAACATTTTTGCCTTCACAACCACAGAGGTGACTTCAGTTGTTTTGTTCCCTGTACTCCAGGACAGACATGTTTGGCAGCATACAAGAATTTTCAGAAAGTGACAAGTAGATCTATACTTAGATCATGATGATGATGATAACAATGAAATAGACAAGAACATTTTTGCCTTCACAACCACAGAAGTGACTTCAGTTGTTTTGTTCCCTGTACTCCAGGACAGACATGTTTGGCAGCATACAAGAATTTTCAGAAAGTGACAAGTAGATCTATACTTATGATTTGTGTTTTCCTTCTGTAAAAGGTGTGTTTGGATTTCAAATTGGAAGTTGCTACAAAATTCAGGCTGAAAGCTGACAACTACTTAGAGAATATTCTGAATATGCTTCCAAATAATTTTCAAAACATAGCAAAATGTCAGAAATTCATTTTCTGGGCCTCCCCCATATTATTCCTATATCAGCATCACTCATGGTTAAAGCATCTGAAAGTAAACAGTGGATATGTGGTATATTGAAAAATAATAAATAAATAGATCTCAAAATTATGTCTTTGAAATCACATATATATTGATTAATAAATCAGTCACAAATAAAAGGATCCTAACTGAGAAACTTCTCAGACCTTTAATTTCTACAAAATGGAATACTTCCAAGGCTAGCATTTCAATTACCAAAATACATCCTCAATGATAGAAAGAAGTGTTTGGGTCAATTCTTCATCAGGAGAACAAACTTTACGTTTATTTTAGCTCTTGATTTCTGAGACTTAAAGAGGATGATAGAAGAACAGAAACATGACCATAGTTTTGAAAGACTAAATATTTATGTTTTAATTATGAAAGTGATAATCCAGCTCCAGCAACTCACTCTGGCATTGGCATAAGAATGTGTTTTATCCCTTAAAAAGTGATATGTTTCTTACTTTAAGTGAGTACTTAGAATTCAGATTGAGATAGGAACATCAGAGATATAATTTTATTGTAAACATTAGTGTAAGAGCCACTCCCTTTTGTCCTAAAATAGATCTGCTTGACTAAAAACTCATTCCTTCTCCTATAAACTCAGTCAGTAACAAGCCAAGGAATTTAGTAACCTGACAGTGTTCCGGAAGTTATGTGAGATGATACATTGTTAAAACTATGCTGAGGTACTGTTGACTTTTAAATGACAAGAGACAACTGCACTATTTTATCATAAAGAGTGACAAAACAATGACTGTGAGTTTCACATGAAAATCCTTATAATGAATTTTAAAAGTGTTTTAGCAAGCTACAGGTAGACTTAGAAATCTGACAGCCAATGAGGACATTTGATGGCCTCTCAGGGGTGGGTTTGATATTGTATTTTACCGTAAAAGTGGCAAAAAGATCAAGCTGAGTCTCAAGTATCATGCATTTTGTAAGTAACCACAGAATGTTACCTGCCGGGAGATAGCATATGTATTTACTTATATTGCTCAAAGCCACTACCAAGCTGCTCCAAACTTGAATGACAGAAGGCAGATGATCCCTCACCTAGTATTTGCTTTGATTTTTACCAGCTTCAGAACTGGGCCCTTAGGATCTGTGTGACCTTGGCCAGTTTACATAACTGAGTCTAAAATTTTTTATCTATAACACTAATAAATTCTAATCCATCAAAATAGAATAAAAATACCTATTCCACAACAACATAGGGCTGTTGTAAGGGTCAGATGAAATCATGTGTTTAGCAATGTGTCTGGTGGATAATAAGTGCTCAATAAATGAGAGGAGTTAGTGTGACCCTCCCCACCATGCGCTGCCACAGCAGGAAGCAAAGAAACAGAGCTGCTCCTTCTGGCTCTAGCTTTGCCTTTACTGCATAAATGCCACCACCACAGCAGAACTACAGCAGCTTCTTCTGGTTTCTCCCCTGAGGAAGAAAGTTATATACTGTATTAGCAACATAATGTGTGTGAGTCCCCCTTACTGACATTGGCGAGGTGCCAAAACAGAGAGTTTTCCTGAGGAGGGTTGATGGAGGGGAATGTGTGTATCCACTTCTGTGTGATGGTATGTGCTGGGCTGCCCGTGTAATTTAGAACACCACTGTGCACACAGGAAACACAAGTGAAAACCATTTTCCTCGTTATAAGTGGGGTTGGACTCCCCACCCCCCATGGTTACTTCCCCATTCAAGTCATTGCACAAATGTTACCTTCTCAAGGAGGCCTCCTTGGACCACCATACTGAAAACAGCAACCCTCCTCCCCATCCTGATTCTCCTTCCTATGTAGTCTGTTTTCCTCTTCCTTAGCCCCACTAATCTAACAGAAAATATTGTTTTCAAATTTATTATGTCTTTTGCTTATTGTCTCTTCCAGCTAGAATGTAATCTTTTGGGGGCTAGGAATCTTTGTCTGTTTTGTGCCTGGAACACTTGGTTATTTGTTGAATGAACAAACAGATTTATTCATATTTGCTTGTGTATGCACAGAGAAACTCTGGAAAGCTTCCTGAGAAAATAATGGTTGCTAGTCAGGGAAAGCTGGAGAGGTGGTCTAGAGAATTGGGAACAGGGGTGGGAGGAAGATTTCAGTGTTCGATTTTTGAACCATGTGAATGATTGCATATATCTCAGACATCACTGTTTCTGAAGTCTCCAGCCATGCCTGACAGGCCTGGCTTATTTCTATCTATTCTCTCTAAAGAAACCTCTCTCCCTTCTCTGTTCCCTGCACCCCCTTACTTTCTCTGTCAAGCCTCAAAATATCAAATGTTCTTTCTGCTACATATGCATATGCATCTATACATATCTTTTTCATGTCAATAAATGTTTTAAGATAAGTGTGAAACTGAACTTCGATTTCAAAACAGAGATATTCTACTTGTATGCAGAATGTAACAAAAAGCCTTTAATAAAGGTTTACTGAACATCAGCACCAAAAAGTTGAATTCAAAGAGTAAGGCCAACCAGGAAGAGCAATGGTTACTTTAGAGGGTAAATGATGGCAATTGTTTTAATGGGCATTGGTCCACATTCACAGGGGTCACGTGATGGAAGGTCTGGTGTGTAGCAGGCGAAGTGACCTCTGGGAACAGGGATTCTGGGGTGCTCCGTGCGGAGCATGCCCCCGAGGCTAGGATATCTGTGCTTCTGGGCTTCACCCTCCAGCATTCTGATGGAATGACCCACCGGTGTTATGGCATCTGCAGCAAATGCCTCAGAGAGACTGAGAGAACACAAACAAGCAGATCTGCAATGTGGTGCGAAGAAAACAGAAGCGGCACGTGAGTTGGGATGTGTTAAACATGAATTCGTTTACGTAGCCACCGGCAGAAGCAACATGATCTAAAGTCAAGATGAAGCCAAGAGTGCCCTGCCTTTGAATCCCCAGCATGTTGGAACATAATTAAAATTTTAAAATATATATGCTTCTTCTTCCCTTCCAGACTCTTTTTCACCCCCCCCCCTCATGCTTTTCAGCCAGTTTGAGGCAAGTGAATTATTATTCTAGCCAAGTTCCTCTAGAAAGGAAAGAATAAACTCAATTCATCTTCCTTTCTCTCTCTCCCCTGACAAAGTATGCAAGACAGTGGTGATATCAGTCTTTTACCGGATTTTGCTCAGAAGGATTTAATGAATATTCTTTAATATACTGTGATAAATAAGCAACGCAAAAATATTAAGCACGGCAAAGTGATAATGGCCTTGAACTACAAATTCCTAAACCTTTAGTATGCAAAAAACTATTTTCTTTTCACTACATTAAGATTTGACCAGCCCTAGACCTAGTGTCTTTCATGCAATAATTAAAATATGAAAAATGAGTCACTTTAAATGCAAGGATTTACTCCTAATTTCTCACAAAATTGTTTCAATTTATAAAGAAAAGTTAGTGAACAACAGTACTCTAGCATCGAAAATTGTCAGAATCACATAACTCAATGACCCGAAAGTGTCTTGTATTAAGAGGTTTTAAAATCGAATTGTTAGCTTGTCTACTGTATTTAAACCACTAACCTAGATAATTATGTTAACATAATTGGAAACTGAAAGCAACATTTTCTAAATTGTTGCCTGATATTTCTTAATGTTGGCCATTGCTTCTATCCTGAAGCACTGCAATATCACCATCCCTTGACAGCCTCCCTCTGAAAACAAGACAGCCTGTCAGATGATGCCAGAGCAGCAAGAAGTTGCACATCATTCAGTTCTTTGCTTTCCCCTCTTACTCACCGCCATGACTATAACTATCTTTCCACTGTAGGAGGCACACAGTGGAGGAGGAGCAGCCTCATCACACCTCCAGGTTACGTAATCACCCAGCCCGAAGGGAACAACACAGATCCTCTGAGCAGCACCCCCAGGGAGAGGACTTCAGACCCAAAACGGCAGCTTTGCTCTGAGCAGCAAAAAGAAGATCCACTTCCCCTTAATATACTAATAAACTGCAATGCAGTCTATGGCACTGGGCTTTCCTAGAGTACTAAACAGAAGCCATACCTCAGTGGTCAAGTGCTGGAGGAAGGACCTAGATAGAATCAAAAGCTCTAGCAGTTGCCATGGCAGCGACAATAGGACCATGAAAGGTTTCCAGAAGCAGGTCTGTCTCATGAGTTTATAAAGCAACCATATGCTGTCTGTGTTTAACACATGCTGAATGAAGACGGATTCAGTCTGTTTTCTGACTCCTTCCATCAGTTTGCATTAAGATTATCCGGTGAAATTCTGGAGAGGCAAGTCAGATGATTTCCCTGACCCAGGTCTTCAAGTTAGTCTGCAACAAAGGTTTCAGGCTTCCTTCTTCCCAGCTTGTGCAGAAAATGCAGGAATAAGCCATCACTGATGTATGTTTAGCCCAGTTGGCTGAAATTTCTGGTTATACTGTAACTTTTACCAGTCTCTGACTGCAGAGTGATTGATCTAATAGCAAAACTGATTTGATCACTGTAGTATCACTTGGAAGTACTAAGAGCTGATCCAGATGGCACAAGGGAATGTTCTATGAATCTGAATTCATTTCAGAAAAAGCAATAAGAGGATATTTCTTTTTTTCTTTATTCCTGTGATGGCTCATTTTATGTGTCAACTAGAGTGGGCCACGGTTTGCCAAGATTAAACATTGTTTCTGGATGTGAAGCAAAGGTGTTTCTGGCTGAGGCCAGCATTTGAATCAGTGGACTTGGTAAAGTACATTGCCCTCCCTGATGTGGGTGGGCATAATCCAGTCCACTGAGGGCCTGAACACAACGAAAGGTGAAGAAAGAAGAATTTGCCACTTGTTCTCCTACCTCACTGCTTGAGCTGGAGCACCTTATTCCATTTTCTTCTGCCTTGGAACTAGGGTTTACATCATCAGCTCCCTTGGTTCTCCAGCTTTGGGACTCAGTCTGAATTTCACCACTAGCTTTACTCAGTCTCCAGATTGCAGGCAGCCAACTGTGGGATTTCTCAGCCTCCATAATCACTTGAGCCAATGCCTCATAAATCTCCGTGTGTGTGTGTGTGTGTGTGTGTGTGTGTGTGTGTGTGTGTGTGTGTGTGTGTGTCCTATTGGTTCTGTTTCTCTGGAAAACCCTGGCAAATGCAATTCCCCTAAGTAATTTTCAGAGAAAAGAAATTAGACTCTACTTACAAATGTCAACCCTTCCCTGGGCAAGAGGCTTCAGATATGGGTCCATTATCTAGATAAATTCCACCCCTCCCTCACCCCATGGGAGATTAAGTTATTTTTTTATTGTGATAAAATATACATAACTTAAAATTTACCATTTTAATTATTTTTAAGTCTATAGTTCAGTGGCATTAAGTGCACTCACAGTGTTGTACAACCATCACCATGATCCATATTCTGACCTTTCTTACCATTCCAGACAGAAACTCCATATCCATTAAACAATAACTCCCTACTCCTACCTCCCTGCAACCTCTGGCAGCTACCATTCTGCTTTTTGTCTGTATGAATTTGACTATTCTAGGTACCTCATATAAAAGGAATCATGTAATATTTGTCCTTTTGTAACTGGCTTATTTCATTTACCCTAATGTCTTCAAGGTCAATTCATATTGCAGCATGTGTCAGAATTTCATTCCTTTCTAAGGCTGAGTAATATTCCATTGTATGTATATACTACATTTTGTTTATCCATTCATCTGTTGATGAACATTTGGGTTGTTTCTACCTTTTGTGTACTGTGAATAATGCTGCTGTGAACATTAATCTTTAATGCCTTCTTTAATCTACATCCATTATTTGCAACAGAGAGCCAAATACACGTGTGCATGTGCACGTGTGTATGTACGTATGTGTGCACACACACATGAGGTGACTTCAAAAAGTTCATGGAAAATGGAATTAAAAGATAAAAATTAAAAATATAAACTATTTCTCAACACAAGCTCCATCAAGTTCAGGACATTTTTGTAAGTGATGATACCAGCCATTTAGTCCATCCCTAAAGAACTGAGGGTCCTGGGAATGTAACCATGTCAATCAGTGTTTTTTACATTATTAACTGAAGAAAACTGGTTGCCTTTTAAATATTTTTTTGAGATTATGAAATAAACAAAAAAAGTCAGAAGGGGCCAAATCAAAACTGCAAGTTGGATGCCTCATGATTCCCCATAGAAACTCTCACAGAACGGCCCTTGTTTGATGAGAGGAATGAGCAGGAGCACTGTCATGGTTAAGAAGGACTCTCTGGTGAAGCTTTCCTGGGCATTTTTCTGCTAAGGTTTGGCTAACTTTCTCAAAACACTCTCAGAAAAAAGCAGATATTATCTTTCTTTCACCCTTGAAAAAGTTAACAAGCAAAATGTCATGAGCATCCCAAAAAAACTGTTGCCATGACCTTTGCCCTTGACCAGTCCTTTTTGGTTTTGACTGGACCATTTCCACCTCCTGGTAGCCATGGCTTTGTCTTCAGGATCATACTGGTAAAGCCGTGTTTCATCTCCCATTACAATTCTTTGAAAAAATGCTTCAGGATCTTTTTTTTTTTTTTAATTGAAACATAGTTGGTTGTACATATCTGTGAGGTACAGAGTTAAATATCAATACCTGTGTGCAATATGTGATGCTTCAGTCAGGATAACTAGCATATTCAACATTGTACAATGTAATCATTTTTCATGACCCTTTACCAGTTCCTCCCTTACCCTCCCTTCACCTCCTTTCCCACCTCTAGTAACCTGAGTTCTGTTCTCTCCTTTTGAAAGTTCAATAAATTATTGTGATTGTTGTATCTTTCTTTCTTTATTTCTTTTTTTCTTTCTTTCTTTCTTTTTAAATCTATTTGTTTATTCTTTTAACTCCTACTTATCAGTGAGGACATGCAGTATTTCTCTTTCTGTGCCAGGCCATTTCACTTAACATAATTTTCTCTAAGTTCATCCATGTTGCTGCAAATGGCAGTATTTCATTCTTTTCTATAGAAGAGTAGTATTCCATTGTGTATATATACTACATTTTCTTATCCAGTCATCCAACAATGGACATTTAGGTTTGTTCCAACTCTCAGCTATTGTGAATAAAGCTGCAATAAACATGGGAGTGCAGATATTTCTTCAATATAATGTTTTCCATTCCTCTGGGTATATACTCAGCAGTGGAATTGCTGGGTCATATGGCAGTTCTATCTGTAGTTGTCTGAGGAAACTCCATACTGTCTTCCATAATGGCTGCACCAATTTACAGTCCCACCAAAAGTGTAGGAGGGTTCCCCTTTCTCTATATCCTCATTAGCATTTGTTATTCTCTGACTTTTTGATAATAGCCAGTCTAACAGGGGTGAGATGATATCTCACTGTGGTTTGATTTGCATTTCCCTGATGCTGAGTGATGTTGAGCATTTTTTCATGTGTCTGTGTGCCATTTGTATATCTTCCTTTAAGAAATGCTTCTTCAGCTCCTTTGCCCCTTTTTAAATCTGGTTATTTGATTTTTTATTGTTAAGTTGTTTGAGTTCTTTGTCTATTCTGGATATTAATCCTTTGTCGAATTCATATCTTGCAAATGTTTTCTCCCACTCTGTAGGTTGTCTTTTCACTATATTGGTTTTTTTTTTTTTTTTTTTTTTTCTGTGCAAAAGGTCTTTTGTTTGATAGAATCCCACTTGTTTATTTTTCCTTTTGTTGCCTGTGTTTTAGGGGTCAAATTCAAAGAGTCTTTGCCACAGTCCTACTTCCCGAAGTGTTTCCCCTATGTTTCCTTTTAGAAGTTTTATGGGCCGAGCCCGTGGCACACTCGGGAGAGTGCAGCGCTGGGAGCGCAGCAGCGCTCCCACCGTGGGTTCGGATCCTATATAGGGATGGCCGCTGCGCTCACTGGCTGAGCGCCATGTGGCCGGTCTCAAAAAAAAAAAAAAGAAGTTTTATAGTTTCAGGTCTATATGTTTAAGTCTATAGTCTATAGTTTAGGTCTATAGTTTCAGGTTTTATATGTTTAGGCCTATAGTTTCAGGTTTTATTTCTATATACAGGATCATGTCATCTGCAGAGACGATTTGACTTCATCCTTTCCAATCTGGATGCCCTTTATTTCTTCCTCTTGCCTGATTGCTCTGGCTAGTACTTCCAATACTATGTTAAATAGGAGTGGTGAAAGTGGGCATCCTTGTCTTGTTCCCATTCTTAAGGGAAAAGCTTTCAGCTTTTTCCCATTCAGGATGATATTGGCAGTGGATTTGTTGTATATGGCATTTATTGTATTGAGATACTTTCCTTCTATACCTAATTTTCTGAGAGTCTTTACCGTGAAGGAATGTTGAATTTTGTCAAATGCTTTTTAGGTGTCTATTTAGATAACCTTATGGGTTTTGTCCTTGATTTTGTTGATATGGTGTATCACATTTATTAGCTTGCATATGTTGAACCATCTTTGCATTCCTGGGATGAATCCCTCTTCATCATGGTGTATAAATTTTTTGTTGTGTTGTTGTACCCTATTTGCTAATATTTCACTGAGAATTTTTATGTCTATGGTCATCAAAGACATTGGCCTACAGTTTTCTTTTTTTGTATCTTTGTCTGATTTTGGTATCAGGGTGATGCTGGGTCTTGTAGAATGAGTTTGAGAGAATGGTGCTTGTTTCAATTTTTTGGAATAATTTGAAGAGAACTGGTATTTCAGCATTAAAGCCATCGAGTCCTGGGCTTTTCTTTGTTGGGAGACTGCTGGTAACTGCTTCAATCTCATTGCTCATTATTGATCTGCTTAGGTTTTCTATGTCTTTTTGGTTCAGTCTTGGCAGTTTTCACATGTCCAGAAGTTTATTCATTTCCTCCAGGTTTTCAAATTTGTTGGCATATAGTCATTTATAATAGTTTTTAATGATTCTTTGTATTTCTGCAGTATTGGTTGTAATGTCTTCCTTCTCATTTCTAATTTTTCTTACTTGGATCTTCTCTCTTCTTAGTTAGCCTAGCTAATAGTTTGTCTATTTTGTTTATCTTCTCAAAAAGCCAACTTTTGGTTTCATTGATCTTTTATATTGTTTTTTGGGTTTCTATTTCATTTAGTTCTGCTCTGATCTTAGTCACTTCTTTCCATCTTCTAATTTGAGGATTGGATTGTTGTTGTTTTTCTAGTTCTTTGAGGTGTAGTGTTAGGTTGCTTATCTTGAAATCTTTCTATTCTTTTGATGTAAGCGTTTATTGCAATAAACTTCCCTCTTAGTACTGCTTTTGCAGTATGCCACAGGGTTTGGTATGATGTGTTTCTCTTTTCATTAGTTTTGAGAAAATTTTTGATTTCCTGTTTAATTTCTTCTTGGACCCATATGTCAATCAGGAGCATGTTGTTTACTTTCCATGTGTTTGTATAGTCCCAGAGATTCACTTGTTATTTATTTCTAGTTTTAATCCATTGAGGTCTGAGAAAATACGTGAAATGATTTCAATCTTTTTAAAATTTGTTGAGGCTTGGTTTGTAACCTAATATGTGGTCTATTCTGGAGAGTGTTTCATGTGCTGATGAGAAGAATGTATATTCTGTGGTTGTTGGATGAAATGTTCTGTAGATATCTGCTAAGTCCAAGTAGTCTAAAGTGAAGTTTACATCCTGTGTTTCTCTGTTGATTTGCTGCCTAGATGATCTGTCCAGTGTTGAGAGAGGAGTGTCCAGGTCCCCAACGATTATCATATTTGAGTCTATTTCCTTAGGCCTAATAGCATTTGCTTTATTTATCTAGATGATCCAATAAGCAAATATATTTATGATTGTTCTGTGTGCTTGCTGGATAGATCCCTTTATCATTATATTGTGGCTTTCTTTATCTTTGTTTTAATAGTGTTTGGTTTAAAGTCTGTTTTATCTGATATAAGAATAGCTACTCTTGCTCACTTTTGGTTTCCATTTGTGTGGAATATCTTTTTCCATCCCTTCACTCTTTATGTGTGTGTTTATAGATGAAGTGAGTATCTTGTAGACACCATAGAGTTGAGTCTAGCTTTTAAATTCAGTCAGTCAGTCTATCTTTTGAGTGCGTAATTTCATACATTTACATTTAGGGTTGTTACTTAAAGGTATTATCTTACTCCTGGCATTTTATTAATTTTCATTTGGATGTTTTAAGTAACTTTTGTTTCTTTCTTTACCTTTTATTGTTTATCTTTAGTGCTTGTTGGTTTTTGCAGGTGGTAAGATAGTTTCTTTCTCTTTCTCACTTGCATTTTTGTTCTACTGGTGGGTTTTGTTCTTTCTTGTGTATTCATGGAGTGATTAACGTTTTGGGGGTTCTAGATGCAGGACTCACTTGAGGATTTCTTGTAGGGCTGATTGTGTGGTGGTGAACTCAGACAGTTCTTGTCCGTCTGGGAAATATACTATTTCTCCTTCATCTCTGAAGGATTGCCTTGCTGAGTAATTAACGTTTTGGGGGTTCTAGATGCAGGACTCACTTGAGGATTTCTTGTAGGGCTGATTGTATGGTGGTGAACTCAGACAGTTCTTGTCCGTCTGGGAAATATACTATTTCTCCTTCATCTCTGAAGGATTGCCTTGCTGAGTATAGTATTCTTGGCTGGCAGTTTTTTCTTTTAATGTTTTGAATATATCATCCCATTCTCTTCTGGACTGTAGGGTTTCTGTTGAGAAGTCCACTATTAGTCTGATGGGGACTCCCTTATAGGTAACTTAACACTTTTCCTCTCTTTGTCTTTGAATTTTGTCAGTTTGACTATAATGTACCTCCTAGAGGACCTTTTTGGATTGAATCTCTTTGGGGATCTTTGAGTCTCCTGAATCTGAAGGTCTGCATCTCTCACTATACCAGGGAAGTTTTCCACTATTATTTCATTGAATATGTTCTTGAAATAATATTGAATGAGCCTTCTCATTGAATTTTGAATGAGCCTTCTTCATGAAATATTGAATGAGACTTCTCCCCTTCAAGAATACCCATAATTCAGATGTTTGTGTGTTCAAGGTTGTCTGCTATCTTTCTCAGATTTTCTTCATTTTTAAAATTCTTTTTTCATTTTCTTTTTTTCCACCTAAGTTATTTCAAAGAGACTATCCTCAAGATCAGAAATTCTTTCTTTTTCTTAGTCTAGCCTGCTACTTAGAATTTCATTTGTGTTTTTTATTTCTTTGAATGATTCCTTCAGTTTCATGAGTTCTGGTATTTGTTTTTAAACTATTAATCTCTTTGTAAATTTCCTCTTTCATATCCTGAATAGTTTTGTTCGGTTCATTGTGTTGTCTAAATATGTCTTCTTATATCTCATTGAGTTTCCTTAAGATTTTTACTCAGAATTCTTTTTCAGTCATTTCAAAGGTTTCCTGCCCTATGGGATCTGGTACTTGAGAGTTATTGTATCCCCTTGATGGACTCATTTTCTTGGGGGTTTTGTTTGTTTGTTTGTTTGTTTGTTTGTTTGTTTTTTATTTATTTCTAGTATCTGCATTGTTGTCCGATCATCTGGTAGAGAAGTTGCTTCTTCTATTACTCTCCTTCCCTGGAATCTTCTGGTGACTCTCCTTGTGTCAATGCAGTCAAGTGGTTGGCGATCCACCTGCACAGCAGTGGTGGCTGCTATGGATACTTCTGTGGCAGCAGGCTGCCCTTGCAGCAATGGTGGCTGTGTCAGTGGCTTTGGTGGGCTGCCTGCATGGCAGTCGTGGCTCCAGCAGAGTGGGCTGCTTGCACAATGGTGGTGGTGTCAGTGTGGTGGTGTCTGGTGGTGCCAGTGGTGGTAGCAACTGCAGCAATGGCAGTTGTAGCAGCTGCCCACTTGGCTGTGGTGTCTACAGTGGCAGCCTAAACAGTCATGGTGTCTATAGTAGCATCAGGGTTACCTCACGGGGACTGCTGTGGCAGCAGTGGCTGCAACTGCTTCCTTGGTGTCTGTAGTGTCCTTGGTGGCAGTAGGGTTACCTTGTGGGGGTGGCAGCAGCCCCAGTGGCTGCAATTGCCTCCCTCGTATCTGTGGTGTTTGTGGCAACAGTTGGGTTATTTCATGGGGGTGGCAGCAGTGCTGGAAACTGAAACTACCTGCCTCATGTCTGTGGTGTGCTTGGCAGTAACAGGGTTTACTCATAGCAGCAGCAGTTGTGGCAGCCTTCCTCGTACCTAAGGAGTCCATGGCTACAGTGATGGACCACCTGCAGAACTGCTGCTCTGCAGGGAGCTGCTCTGTGATGGGCAATGCTTCTGTGACCAATGGCTCCTGTGTCTGTGGCGGCAGTGGCACTGGGTCCATTTTAATCTTCTGCAGGAAGAATGTGCCCTGGGCACCTATGGTCCACCATCTTCCCAGAAGTCCTCCTTCAGGATCTTGATCCCACTTGTTTAAATTTTCCATTGGGCCGGCCCGGTGGCGCACTGCTACAGTGTGCCGCTTGGGAAGCGCGGCGCCGCTCCCGCCGAGGGTTCGGATTCCACATACAGACCGGCCGCTCACTGGCTGAGCGAGGAGCGGGGGCAACACCGAGG
>NW_007726351.1:24322-38629 GCF_000696425.1 Galeopterus variegatus | reverse complement strand
GTTGCCGGTCACGAAAAAAGAGAAAAAAAAAAAAAAAAAAAGAAAGCTCTGCTCTTGTCTGCAGCTGATCTGGGCATACAGTTTCAGCACTCATCAAGCAGAAAGTTTGCTCAATTTTAATTTTTCAGTTAGAATTGTGTAAGCTGTACCAATTGAGATACCCATGGTGTTGGGTATTTCTGCTGTTAATCATCAGTACTCTTCAATTAGGGCACTAGCAAGAGTAATTTTTTTCCTGGCAAATTGGTGTGGATGGCCTGCTGCTGCAAGCTTCATTTTCAGCATATTCTCATCCCTTCTTAAAATGAGTTATCCATTTGTAAACTGCTGATTCCTTTGGGGCATTGTCTCCATAGGCTTTTCTTTGTATTTTGATTTTTTTTTAATTTACTTTTTAAAAACAGTCTTCAATTTTCCAAAGCAAAGGAAGATTAATTAGGACCCTCATTCATGCTTCAAGTACTCCATTCTCAAAAGATGGAATACTTCCTCAAAAACCATTTCCAAATGAGCTCTCAAGTCAATTACCATCCTTTTTTTGGTAATGTAAAACAAATTGCACCATTAGTCATTTAACACAAGCAAAACATCTTTTGTGAAAACCACCAAGCCATATGCTTAAAAACTAAAGGATAAATCACATTTACATAGTGGATGGAATTTAATAATTTCTCCATATGTTATTGGTAAAATTGACATGGCAGAAGTTGCCAAGAGGAAGCCCTACACAGTAACTCTAAAGAAAGAAAAATAGTTTTCGAGCCCTCATTAAATGTATCTTTATTTTAAGGTTTGGTTCTCTTTCCACCAGGAAATTAATTGCTATTTTCACTTATCCCTTTGCCTATACTTAAACACCTTTAAAAGAGCTGTCTTCAGAATAACTATTCCCAAATATATATTTTTTATGGAAAAAGTAACATTTCCAAGTAACTTTTTGTGATACATAGGATACCAATGAATGGCTTGTGAGCATGACCTCTTTATGTCTAATGAAGCAACAAAAAGTTGCCCACATCTACATCATATGTTTTCTAAGATACATAGTCAAACGTGGCACTGAGTACCATCAGTTGGACAGGAAACTGGAACACTCCAGAGCAAAATGAGCTAAATTCAAACTGCATTCTCTAAGTCCACCCTGGATCGCTTAAGGCCATTATCTGTATTCAAAATGTACGCTCCCTTCTCCTGGCAATTTATACTGTACATCAAAGGAGCTTCCTCTAAGAAGCTGAAAACTCTACTAATTTCATTCAATTTCTTTTTATTTGGCTGTGTTTTCCAAAAAAAGTAATTGAAAAAGGCCATAATGGCAGCCAAAATGAACTCACTTAATGGCAGGATGCCACTATTAAAAATATATTATTTTTACCTCACTAGTTTCCTTTGTTTTAATTTTTAAATAGCTTTTTTTGGCAGGGGGTGGGGAGGCAGGACATGGCATTGTACTGTTGTTTCTTTTATAATAAAATCACACTCATGTTGTGGTTGTTTGTGTTGTTGAAAAATGCCTCTTTTCATATCTGCTAAAGAGAGATGTGATTCAAAGATTGGAAAATATATACAAATTTAGTACTAAACATGAGCCAAGTGTTTTATGAATGTTGGTTTATTTGTATCTCATGACCACTCTATAATTTAGATATTATTTACTCTGTTTTACGGTTGAGAAAATCAAGGCTCTTAAGTAGATTAAATAACTCGTCCAAGGCCACATATGGAGTCAAATTTGGTCCCATGTGGGTTTGACTCCAAAACCAGTGATCTATCCACTTCTTATTGCCCAGTCAGATTTTAATAAAACCTATTTGAATGACATTTATAATTCACCAAGAGTCATCTAATTTAATTTCTGGATCTAGGATTATTTCCTCATCTTTTTAATTTAATCTACAACTTGCTTATATTTGACCCTTTTTAGTTGCCCAAAATGTAAGTAATATGATTAAAATACATACACCTATTACAAAAACCAAAGCTTCCATGACAGGCAGGAGAGGCAAGCTCTCTGCACATGCTCAGAGGAAGGCAGCATCATGGTTTAAATTCCTGGCTCTGTCATCAAGCAGGCCTGTGTTCAAATACACAGGGGTTTGATGGAGGACTAAACAAGGTCGTGTATGTGAGCACCTGATAGACGTACAATAAATGGTAACTTAATTTAACAAGTGTTTGTAGAGTGGCAAACAAAGCTGACCTGATTCCTGTGTGCATCAGATGGGCCTGGCCATGGAAGGAGAGAAGGGGACTGAAAAGGGAAGGGGAGGGGCTGAGGAAAAAGGGGAAGGTCCTTAGGGCCCTGGAGCAAAATGTAGCGAAGAGCACACACAGACTAAACCTTCCACTTTACACAGTCAAGGGCTGTGGCTTTTCATTATATCTGGGGCTTGATAAAGCTTTCGTCTCCAGTTAGAGAACCTTCCAATTCCCACTTGAGAAGGAAACAATCAGGCTTGACAGAAAACAAGCAGTACTATGATGACAACAATGCTCAGACATCAAGCTGTTGACAGAACAACCTGGCAAGTTCATACCCTCTGTCTGGGATTGTGAAGTCTCAAATGCGTTTTGCCACCTTTGAGTGTGGACAGATGTGTCTGGGGATGAAATGATTTTATTGCAAATTGTATTTTTCATATGTTGCTAAGGAGCCCCTGCAGTTTTGACAGGTGCAAGAGAAGCGGTGGAGGTCGGTTTGCAAATCTAGCTATGGTGCCTCCCTAGCTGTGCGAGGTGGAAGATCAGCAGGAGGTGCGGATTCAGTTCCTGTCGTTTTCATATGTTGCTAAGGAGCCCCTGCAGTTTTGACAGGTGCAAGAGAAGCGGTGGAGGTCAGTTTGCAAATCTAGCTATGGTGCCTCCCTAGCTGTGCGAGGTGGAAGATCAGCAGGAGGTGCGGATTCAGTTCCTGTCAGCATTTGCTCCATCAGGATATGTGACAAGTGCTACTTGGAAGAAGCCTTCCTAACTAAACATACCCACCCCCATCTTCCATTTTTTATGATGAGTTCCATTAGGAAGCTTACTGTGTGCCAAGCGCTGTTCCAAATGCTGTATATGCAATAAACTACTTCATCTTCATATCAGCCTATGAGGTACCCACTATATTATTCCCATTTCACAAATGAGGAAACCAAGACACAGAGTAGTTAAGTAACTTGTCCATGGTCATACTTAAAAGCAAGTGATTGAACCCTATTTTTAACCTAAGTAGAGAGATGCTAGAGTCCACATGACTTGCAGGGCCTTATATCTGAAAGGCTAGGGATACTGGGAGCTAGTCCCAGCTCGGTTATTTCCTCAGAAAAAAGGCTGCATTTATTGAGTACATATTGTGATCCCAGCCCTGTGCTAAGCATCTTCAATATATTTCTCATTTAATACAACACCTGGAGGAAGTGAATGTCACTATTATCTTTACAAATGAGGAAACCAAAGCTTAGAAGAGGTAAGAAACTTGCCCAAGTTTACAAAAGTAATGAGTTGAAACTGAAATGAAAACTCAGTTTGTCTGGCCCCAGAGTCCATGCTCTCATCTCCTACAGTGCCCTGCCCCCACCTCTTACTAGTTGTCTTGGGTATTTGACCTTTCTAAACCTCAGTTCTCTCATCTGTGAAATGGAGATATCAACTCAAATCCCAATCTACCCACTCAGTATACTGTTTCAAAGAATCTATATCATGACCGCCAGGGTTCAAAACCCTGCTCTGGCTGTTACTAGCTGGGTGACCATGGGATGATTACTTAAGCTCACTGTGCCCACGTTTCTTTGTAATTACAATGGATATATATAGTACCTATCCTGTAGAGTTGTGAACGTTCACTGAAATGATGCACGGAACCAGGCTTAACCCAGTGACTGGCACAATGTAAGCTCACAATAAATTGTAACTCTGAATTTATTCTTGATGAAAGATAATTTATACTTATGCCACTAGTCCCTCTCCTATAATAGATCTCAGTAATTGATTATGGCTTTACTTATTATTTTTTTTAAATGGCCTCACAACCTTCTCAACACCACCCTCGACTAGACAGTCACCATTAATCAGTCATTTGGAACTGGCATGCAAACTGAAACCATCCAGCAGCTATATGTTCTATTCTCTGCTCCTTGATCTTGCCAGGCCCTCCCCTCCTCTTCTTGGTCCTGAAAGCCCACTACACCTCCTCTTCTCCTCTTACCTATTCCTGTGCAATATGGCTGTAGCACTGTACAACAAATTCAAGAAATCCTGAGCAGAGAGGCTGAGAGGAGAGGGGGAAACTGGATCCCATTCTCCTACCAGACCTCTGGGAGTTCCTGGAGCATGGCTGTTAAGAGTATGACACTAGCCTGATAATTCAATGTCTCCCCAAGTCCAGAATTGACATAAAAGGAATACATATTAAAATATTTGGAGAAGTAGTCTAACAAGAGAAAATAGACAAAGGTTTGATTTTTCTTGACTTCTTTTATAGCTAATGACCTCTTTAAGAAGAATGTAAACAAGATCATTTCTTTTGAATTAAAGTGAAATTCTCTGTTGTAAATGGTTATTTACATGAGACTTACAGAAAAGTCTTTCTCAACATCTCCATCAGAACACATTCCCTTAGCTCCTGTTAGCCTGACCTCTCCCCATTGTCCAGCAGAAGAGAGTAAAGGCTGACTTGCTGTTTTTATAAATGGTGTAACTGAGCCATTATTGCACATATATTTTTGCTCACTAAATCACTGAACCCAGTAAAAATGCCAGTATTTGTTTTACACTTTTCCTAACCAAGGACAAATCAATTGGTTTATTTGGCTTAGCCTCTTGACATTTACAGCTCATGGTAAAATGAGAGTGGAAGACAGGACCACACTTGATTTCCTTCGTATTGTAACCTTCAATCTCCAAGAAGCTTTCCTGACTGTTCAGGTGACCTCTCGCTTCCTAGGCTCCTCAGCTATTCACAGGTAAGCTTTGTTTGCAAGTGCACACACATAGTCTTTGATGCAGTGGTTCCCAGCATTTTGCTCTCTGATTTTGTGTCTGACTTAACTATACTGACTGTCTCTCCTTTCATCACATTGTAATTTGTCAATTTTATCAACCAGTAAGTGTGTCTTATTTTTTAAATTCTTTTAGTCTATACTGGTGCAACGAGAAAAAAGCTGATAATGTTCTAATCCTCTGAATTTTTCTTTCTAATGGTTTGCAGAAGAATTTGGATAAATACCACTGGATGTGATAGCTTCCATGAATGTTCTGTGATGTCACTTACAGGGTCTAATAAAATCTTCATATGCTTTCACATGCAAAAGAACATACCAGAGTATACAATTATGACTAGCTTAATCACAGAATTCTCTGAGAACAGTAAATAAAGGAATGAAAGCAGAGGTTAAAAATGAAATTAAAAGCACCAAATATAATGCAATACTCTCCGTAAGCATTTAGTAAATACTCATTAACGTACTAAGAGACAAAGACGATAACAAAATGTGACTCAGATCTGCACTGTCGGAGATGAGCAGTCAATGACAAACCACAGGTATTCATGATATGAGGCTTCTTTGGTCCCTGCAGCAGGTGATGAGGAAGATTGGATGGCGGAAGTATCATTTAAAAGGGAAAGGTTTTTTGTTTTTAGCAGTGGTTACATCAATAGAACAGATTTCTTTTATTTAGTGAAAATCGCTCAACTAAGCAAATTCTCACCTATTGTTTGGTGGAAAACTGGGCCTGGTCAGCATTAGCTGGAATGCACATTCTTCCAATTGAGATGCTCAGTGTTCTGGTCCCTAATATATTGGGTCTTTGTCTGCCCCTAGTATAAGAAAATTGTAAATTAAGTTTAGACTCTACCATCTTTGAAAAGTACTCTTTATTCTAGTAGTTATTAAAAACTGAATAAGCCAGACTTTAAGAAAGGTACCATCAACTATCTGGACTGTCGAGACCTGGGACCAGAATCTCTGACTGAGATGGATTCACTTCTAAAGGGTATGAATGTTTCCCCTGTCAATTCTTAGGGACAGGAAAGGACAGACCCACTGCCAATCATCTCTGAACAGGAATGGAGGTGGGTCTTGCCATGAGTGTGGGGACAACCTTTGCCTTTCTCTAGGCCCAGAGGTTGAACTGGCCATCCAAAATATGGTAGTGGTTGGAGATTTCTTTCTTAGGTTGAGATGACCTCTACTACTCAGAGGCATATCCAATTATGGGCCTAAGAGTAACCACTTTTTATGGCATATCTAAGGTATTCTAAAAAGTCATGTGACCTGCACAAGGCAAAGTCTGCAATGTGTTCTTTGTCACTTGCAAATCTTATACTGAATCTAAAAACAAAATGAAGTTTCTTATTCACTTCATTTCTTGGTATCTCTAGCATCTAGCATAGTTTTTGGCACACATTTAATTGCATTGAATTTTTATAAAATTCTATGGAATTAATCAGCATAGGGATTTTACCTATATTGAATAAAGGGAGCTAGCCCTTAAGTGACTAATATCTAACTTGACTTCATCTATGGACAAAGTCTAATTCAACTGTCCTGTTACAGACAGACGAGAGAGTTGCTGATCCATCCCACCACTCATTCTGTGCCCTGTCTCCATATCACTCAGGACAGGCTTCCACTGAGCTAACAGAAAGCATCGAAGCTGATACCGGTTCATTTTCCCAATCCACGTGAAGTCACATTTTCATAGTGTTCTTGGGCCTATAGATATTAAATCACATATTTTTTAAAAGCCAGGTGTGTAGCCATAAAACTAAAAAAGGAGTTAATTGCTAAAACATACAGTTAAGTGCAATCTTGATCTGAGGCTGAAAAGGAAATCATGCTTTTAGAAACCTCATATGTAAAAGATATGGTGTTAGACATTTTCTCTAACTTTTTCTTGTTTAATTTGTCAGTGCGACTCTTTGAGTTACGTATTATATTTTCCACTTTATTACAAGGAAATAGAGGTTCAAAAAAGAGCATTAATTCACTCAACAAATATTTATAAAGTACTCATTATGTTCCAAGTACTGTTCTAGATGCTGGGAAAAATGTACTGAGCAAAGCCAAGCCCTTGTGGAATTTATGCTCATGTTCATGTGGCTACTCAGTGGGTTTAAATCCCGATCAGCCAGATCCTAATATTCACGCTTTTCTCACTACACAATGCAGCTAGAATGGAGGAACTCAAAGAGAGAAGACTGCACTATTTGAATAATCTGAAGAAATACCATGTGGTGCTGCCTCAGCTCCCCTCGGCACTTAAGAGACCCAGAATCCAAAAAGTAAAAGTACTCTAATTCTTGGTTCTAAGTTGTTTATTTTTTTAAACAATGAATATATGTTATTTTTGTCACTAAAATATATTATTTAGATTCTGGAGAGTATTGGATTTTCACTAGTTAGCCAGGAGTTATTCTGAGTCTTTCAGAGGATGCTAAGGTTCATGCCCTTTTGGAAAAAGTCCAGCTGCTTCTTCCATCCGTACGTTCTTGTGTCTTATATGACCAAGATAATAACTCCCTAGCTCTTTCTTTTGAAATCCTACCCAGGAAGGCTTCAGAACCTCACCCACATGTGTTGCTTCCCCATTCTGGACTCCTTTCCTGGTACTCATCATCTTGTAGTCTGATCATGAGTGGCTTTTGTCTTATTCTAATAAAACATCAACTCTGAAAGGGTAGGGGTGGCTTCTTCAAAAATCTCATAATCAACAAGTGAACAATAAATATTTTTAAATTGAGTTCTGCTATTCTTTAAAACTAAGCCCATAATTATCTTTACTCAGATTTTTTGAACTGCTATTTTAGAGAATAAGGTATTTTCAGAACCACAGTAAAACACACCACTCGCATAAAAGCTCCATGTTACCGTTAATTTGAATCTGTAAAATTATAAAATAGGATTTTTATTGGACCCATAAATAATTATTTTTCACCTACACTGGGCAAGGAATTATTCGAGGAGAACTGGAGATGTCAGTGAAGAACCAAATGTACACCTAAAACTGTAAAGGGTTATAAGATAGTTTAATAGCTAATTAATTAAGAGGTGATTTTAAGCAGTTCAAAGAGATTTAAATTGCAGATTTGGGGTAAGAAAAATGATCTTGCTCATTTAGGCTCTCATCAGAAGTGAAATCAGGTCAGTCAAATAAAAAAAAGCTAAGGCTCAAAAACCAGCAATGAAATGAAGCTATCCAAAAACTATATAAAGGCATTCTAATATAGTGTCCATAAGTTGCATCAAGGAAAAAAATATGGAGTAATAAATATTAGCCATCTCATAAAATTTGGCATCTCGTTTTACTATATAACTACTCTATAAATATCTTTGAGGGTGAGAAAATGTTACATAGTAGAATGCAACTTCTGAAAAATATAAGACATGAAACAAAATATTCTCTTACTAAGTCGATTTGGCTACCCTTCTGGATGACCTGAGTTCTTCTCTACTGCTGTCTACATGGCCCTGGGCATACTACATAACCTTTCAGCTTCTCCATTTCTTCAAAGTCACTTACTCACCAGGGTTGTGAGGACCAAATGAGATCAAATGCATGGAAGTGTTAGTGAAAAATTAGGTACCACGGGGCCGGCCTGGTGGCGCACTGCTACAGTGCTCCGCTTGGGAGTGCGGCGGCGCTCCCGCCAAGGGTTCGGATCCCACATACAGACCGGCTGCTCACTGGCTGAGCGAGGTGCGGGTGCAACACTGAGGGTCGCGATCCCATTGCCGGTCCCAGTCCAGTACGGGTGCGACACTGAGGGTTGTGATCCGTTGCCGGTCACGAAAAAAGACAAAAAGGGAAAAAAAAAAAAAATTAGGTACCACAACAAAAGTATTGTTGTCTTTTATCTCTGCTTAAATTATCAAACTAATATTTTATTACATTAAACTTGGGTGTTATTTGAAGGCATAGATAGATATTTTCTGATTGACATATTGAATAAAAATTTACATCAAAGAACAGAAATTAATAATAAAATGGCTAGTAATATTACAGCCATATCGTGGCAATTTTTCTCCCCTGAATGAGCTTGAGCTCTATTTTATCCTATTTAGATGTCACTTAGCAAGTGGTCCTGATCTTTCATTTATTACAAGAATATGTACAAGATGCTTTAAGTACTAAGTGGACCCCTGAGCCCATCCTCATTCTCATCAGGCTGGGGGGAAAATAACCTTAAACATTTTTTTCTTGAGACTACAGAAAAGATTCTCCTCCTCATCTTACTCCTCCTCCTCTCCTTCCTTTTCCTCCGTCTTCTTCCCAGTGTTGGAGTGCAGAAAGCTGTGACCCCAAAATATGGTACTTTAACATGCTGAAACGAAGCAGCAGCTTCAAGGTCTCTCTGACCTCTCCCCACCCCCTTCCTGTCTCTCAATCCTCTGTCACTCTCCAAAGCAAAGGATAAAGTTGTTCCTTATCTGCCTAAAGTCCAGCATGCCAGAGAAGAAGCACAATTAACTCTTGTCCTTTCCCTGAGTTTTCATTAATTTAACTCACATTACAGGAAGGAAGACTGGAGTCTGTCAACACACCTGAACAAACTTTTGTCACAGACTATTGTCTTCTATTTCAGTCTCATTCATTATTTTGAAGAGAATCATTTGCAAGTCATTATCTGCTCTGCCAGCCAGACAGACTTTGTCCCCGGCCTTTGTATGTTCTTTAGCCCATTGAGTCCTCCTAAAAATAATTTACTCCTATAATCCCATCTCCCCCTCCTCTATAAAGAGGGGTATATAAATATCTGTACCACACTGAGAAATTGGGATATTACCATTTCGTGATTTCTCCATGCATTTCCCCTCCCACACATTAAAATAATAAAATTTGTTATGTATTTTTCAGAGAAACTTCAAGGAGTTAAAGGGGAAATTTTCCCTTGTTCCCTACACCAGAAATACTATATAATATATGCACTAAAGTCAGAGATTGGCAGAGTTTCAAGAGCCCTGAGGAACCATCTAGGCATTCTTAAGACTTGGAAACTCAGGCCCCCAAAGGTACAGGACCTGCACAGGATTACACAGTTCTTGCGATCTTGAGAAATCTAGTTTTAGAACTGTAATCTATGCTTTCCCTCTTTAAGAGTCAAGCTGAAAGAATCAGTCCATTCAAGACCTATACATTCAAGTCCAAGATCTCTACAGATTCTCTCACCTTGTTCTTTCCCTCATAAATCTTTTTAAAAATAATAACTTTATTCTTGCTTTTCTGCTAGCTCAGTGTAGTGGAAAGAGGACTGGACTACATGTTAGAAGTCCTCGCTTAAAGTCCTGGCTCTGCTCATTACTATGTAATCTTGGAAGAGTCACAAGATTTCTTAAGTCCTAGTTTTTGCACCTGTAAAACTAAGATGCTCGCCTTGATTACCTCCCAGAATTGTAACAGGTTAGATAATTAGTGTGAATATTTTCTATATATTATACAACTCTGAACGAAGACAAGCACTCTTGTTGTTACACATTCTGTGATCTCTAGAAAGGTGTTTGAAGATTAAAAGCGAAAATTATATGGGGTAGAAATGCAAATAAACAATTCAATTTTAAAACAGAAGGTAAGAACAACATTGGCAAGATGGTGAAATAGGAAGCTCCAGTCTTTACTCCCCCACAGAGACACCAACTTAATATATGGACCTAAATGCCTTTATGGGAACTTCAGAAACTAGTTAAGAAGTTGCAGTACCCCAGGTGAGTACAAATCTGAGACAGCTGTATTGAAATGAAGAAAAGCCATTGCCTTTGTAGGGGCAGAAAGGGGGTGATCCCTTTCCTCCTCATCATAAAGGGTCACGACCAACACCCCATATCAAAAGACAGGTTAACAAGGCAAAAGAATAAAACATTTATTCAATGCACATGTGTGCACAGGAGTCATGCAAAATATGAAAACTCCAAGGAGGGACATATGGTTGATGCCTGTATTAGTCCATTTCTGCTGCTTATAACAAAATACATGGAACTGGGTATTTTGTAAAGGAAATGAAATTTATTGCTTACAGTTTTGGAGGGTGGGAAGTCCAAAGTCCACCTAGTGGTGGTGACAGTGTCCCAGGGGTCTCACATTGGAAGATGGTGGAAGCAGAGCGAGCAAAAGAAAGACTTTTCCCTTCTTTTAAAGCCCTCAGAACCA
Organism: Galeopterus variegatus; assembly: GCF_000696425.1. Classification (NCBI taxonomy): domain Eukaryota; kingdom Metazoa; phylum Chordata; class Mammalia; order Dermoptera; family Cynocephalidae; genus Galeopterus; species Galeopterus variegatus. The sequence continues at coordinate 27,502 of NW_007726351.1, read as the reverse complement.
TGACCCTGACCACCATTTTTAATCCATTCACTACTACACGGACCTAAATCCAGTCACCTCTTCAAGTCTCCACTTTAAATTACCATAATAGGATTTCCCACCCTCTTAACAGTCACAGTGGGGGGCTAAGTTTCTAATACATAAAACTTGGGAAACACAATTCAAGCTTCAGTGAGTTTGCGGGGGACATAATTCAATCCACTACATTCCACCCCGGGCCCCTCAAAACTCCTGCCCTTTTCACATGCAAATACATTCATTTCATTCCCAAAGTCTTAACTTGTTTCAACTCAAAAGTCCAAAGTTCAAAATCCCATCTGTGAAATCAAAAACAAGTTATCTACTAGCAAGATACAATGTGGGACAAACATAGGGTACATATTCCCATTCCAGAAGGGAAAAATAAGCCAAAAGAAAGGTGTAACAGATCCCAAACAAGTCTGAAACCCAGCAAGGCAGGCATTAAATCTCGAAGCTGGCAAATTATGTACCTTGACTCCATATTCGACCTCCTTCTGCATGCTGGTGTGGGGGTTGGGTCTCCAAGCCCTTGGGCATCTCCTCTCCTGTAGCTTTCCTGGTCTGAGGCCACACTTCAGCTCTCCCAGGCTTGTGTTCCACTCTGGTAGCTCCACAGATCTGGGTTCTCGGTAGTGGTCCTGCTCTCCTGGCTCCAGTGGGCATGGCATGGTTGGCATTTCTCTGCAGCAACTCCAACCCAACCTTTCCACTCATCATTGCTCTAGGGAAGGTTGTCTGTGGTGACTCCACCCTTGCAACATATCTCTTCCTGGGCACCCAGACTTTTCCATACATCCTTTGAAATCACGATGGAGGCTCCAAAGCCTTCCCAGCTCTGGCATCCTGTGAGCCTGCAGACCTAACATCACATGAATTCTGCCAAGGCTTCCAGCTTGTATTTTCCAAAGCTGCACATCCTGGTACACCTGGGGCAAATTTAGCCACAGCTGGAGCAGCCAAAGCAGCTGGGCTGCTGGTGTGGTGAGCAGCATCCCAAGGTGGCCCTGGGCAGTGAGCCCATGGAGGGCACATTCAGGTCTGTTCCCAGAGACCATTTTGTCTCCCTAGGCCTTTGGGCTGGAAATGGAAGGGTTGGACCCAGAGGCTTCTGCAATGCCTTCAGGGCCTTTTTCTCCTTCTCTTGATATTCCCTTTCTTTTGCACTAATCATCTTAGCTAAGAGTCACTGGGCTGCACCATTGCATGCTCTCTGCTTCTCTACCACATAGCCAGGCTGCGAATTTTCTAAGTTTTTACACTCTGCATCCCTTTTAAATTCTGGCTTTATGTTATGCCTTTGCTGCCATAACTCAGTGTAGGCTGTTGCAATTAGCCAGGCAGCTTCCTTAATGCTTTGCTGCTTAGAAATTTCTTCTGCCATATACTCTCTTTCACAGCTCTTAAGTTCTAACTTCCGCAAAGTCCCAGGGCATGGACGCAATGTAGCCAAGTTCCTTGCCAGTTCACAGCAAGGGTGATCTTTGCCCCAGTCTCCAATAAACTACTCCTTATTTCTATCTGATGCCTCCTTAGAATGGTCTTTACAGTCCATATTTCTATCACCATTCTGCTAGCCACTACATAACCAGTCTCTAAGACATTCCAAACTTTCCCTAGTTTTCTTGTCTTCTAAATTTTCATCAGCATCTAGGCTTTTTCTAGCCTGTTCCTCCAAATTTTTCCAGCCTCTCTTCAACACCCAGTTCCAAAGCCATTTTCAAGTATTTCTTATAAGCAACACCCCACTTCTCTGGTACCAATTTTCTTTATTAGTCCATTTCTAATTTTAAAAACTGGGTGATTTATAAAGGAAATGAAATTCATCGCTTACAGTTTTAGAAGCTGGGAAGTCCAAAGTCCATCTAATGGTGGTGACAGTGACCCACAGGTCTCACATTGCAAGACGGTGGAAGCAGAGAGAGAAGAGAGAAAGATGGACTCTCCTCTTCTTTTAAAGCCCCTGATCATCATTTTTAATCCAATCACTACTGCACAGACCTACAATCCTATCACCTCTTCAAGGCTCCACCTTTCAATTACCATAATAGGATTCTCACCCTCTTAACGTCACAGCGGGGAGCTAAGTTTCTAATACATAAAACTTGGGAAACACAATTCAAGCTTCAGTGAGTTTGGGGGGGACATAATTCAATCAACTACAATGTCCAAATACATTTCATTGGAGAGAGAGGAGATGGGGAGGGTGTAGGAGTAAATTATTTTCAGGAAAAATGAATGAGCCCAAAGAAAAATGGCCTGGGACCAAGTTTCTCTAGGCTTTGTGGGAGGTGGCATCATAAGTTTTGGAAGAGTGAAGGAAGAAAAGCATGTCAAGCAAAGGCTGTCTTGTTATGCAGGAGAAAATATCTCAGGTAATCTCAGAGCTGCTCCAGAAAGAATAGATGGTACTCTGTGTTTGAGTTAATCTTTCCTAGAGCAGATAAGGTGTATGGGGGTGGAGGGAAGAGCTCAGAGAAAGCCTGGTTGTTTATTTCACCAATGTAGATTCTTCCCTACAAATGCAAATCTCCTCCACAAAAGGCAGCTTTTCAGGACTATTCCTGTCTGCAGGCCCTCTGAATAGCCATCTTGAAATTTGTCAAAAAAGGGCCGGCCCGGTGGCGCACTCAGTAGAGTGCGGCGCTTGAGAGCGTGGCGGCACTCCCGCCGTGGGTTCGGATCCCATATAGAGACCAGTTCGCTCACTGGCTCTGAGCGCGGTGTGGGCGTGACACCGAGGGTTGCGATCCCGTTGCTGGTCACGGTACGGGCGCAACACTGAGGGTTGCGATCCCATTACCAGTCATGAAAAAAAGACAAAAAGGAAAAAAAAAAGAAATTTGTCAAAAAAGTATAATTTGGGGTGAAATATTTTTGGCTTCCTTTACCTTCTATCTGCAATTTCCCCTCACCCAAGTCAGCTCAGCTCAGCACAATCAGGAGAAAATGCCCAACTCCTGGCTTCTCCTCAGGAGGGAAAGAGAACACAAAAGTGGAATGAGTATACAATATTCCAGCTTTTCAGGAGCTTCCCAGGAGACTGGTTTTTGTTTCACCTAACTCAGAGTCATGAAAGAATCAGGATACTTTAGGTGGCTGGGGGCCACAGAGAGCAAAGGAGAGCTTAGCAACTTGTTTCAGTACCAGGAACCTGCAGTA